>NW_023998422.1:5652598-5837570 GCF_014805625.2 Glossina fuscipes
GAATATATAATTTAGACAGATGAGCACTTATTACGGTACAGATTTGTAATTCTTGTTATTTTTAGTCAGGGTTGATAACAATAATGTTGTTGATAATGAAAATAATGATGTATCAACGATAATGAGCTCTTAAGCATAATAACTCATACAACTTGTTATGAAACCGAATCACTGTACAACAATGCATTTGGTTTTCAAAATGAAATAAATTACATGGATATAGAAATTATGCACACACATATCCATGTATACATATGATTGTTACAATTTTTAATTGGAATCAAAAAAAAAAAAAAAAAAAGAGAGAGCCGTAGATTTTTCTCTTCAGCAGTGATTGATTTAGTAGTAATTGGTTAGATTTGCTTATCGTCTGTGATGCATCGAAGGCCGTATGTGAGGTATGCATTCTCGATGCCTTCTCGTCGAAGTAACTTATGAACTTCATATTAGGGACTGCAATTCAGTGGCCAGAATATGAGGAGACTAACTAAATAAGTAGCTTTTTTTCAAAATTCATCTTTATTCATCTTCAAAAGTGATACAGGCAGTCCAAAGCATCTCTAGCAAGTCGCTGCCGCTTTATAGAACAACTTGCTAAGACCCTCGAAAACACATTCCACTTTCACCAATCAATCGATCACTTAATCGATATCTTTCTCTCTGGAGCATTCTTCTCCGATTTGTAAGCAGAGACCTATGCATCGGCCTTGAGACTTATTGACCGATACGTTAGAAACTTGAGACGGTTCGTAATTGACTTCAACAATATTTCCTTAGTCTAAAGGATTTTTTTTTTTTTTTTTTTGTTAAATTACACCTAACTCTGGACGTTGAACTTGATCGTAGTTTTTTGCCTATTAAATTGTCAAGTCAAGTTTAAAAATTCGATCAATAAACTCATTGGGCTGTCGCATATAGGAGTACTCAAGAGTAGCATTTACCGTGTCAGTGTCGATGGGTTTAAATCTCATCGCGGGCTTGACTTGGGCAACCATAATTAATCAACCGCACTGCTTTAGCTACAGTGAGTGCACAATCGGTAAAAGCGACCGATGGGACACACGCCCACTAGGCTTCTTCTTTTTGACCGTTACGTGTAGCTAAGTCATTAATCGTATTACAGAATAATCAAAAATGATATGCAGATAAAATCGCTTCATGCTGTACAAGTAACTTTTGATTCATATCGAGACGTGTGGGATGGTTCTATTGAGAATAAAACGCTTCAGAAACATTAGTGTAAAAAGTGTTCATAACGACAGTTATTATCCACATGGATGTATAGGAAAGATTTCTGTGAGGTGCCAAAGTTGACGGTCAATTCATTTTAAAAGTCGTTGTGATATCCGAGATCTGATTGGGAATATTTTGTATGGGTTGCTATAACATAATTGTGTATATACAACAAATACTATAAAATCTACCATGACATGGACCACAAAAAATTTAATGAAAAACAAGTAAAAGCACACCCTACCATAAAAATCCATAAACCAATCTGCAGGCAAAGAGAAGTTAGACCAAAACACGTTAGTGTACCAAAATACCTGAAAACTTGTAACCTATTGATTGAACAAAAGGAAAATGATCGGAAAGACGAACAGACGGATGGATAGACAGACAAGCTTAAATACACTAAGAATCACTTTTGAATCGCGAGCGGTGTAATAAACGGTGGGTGTATCTGAAGTTTTTCCGGGCGTTACATACATCTGCGCACACTTAATGTATGCTTGTACTACGAAGTTGAGCATCAAAATGTTAAGGTTTGCTGTAATATTTACGTCCATCAATGTTCAAATATTCGGTTTGAAGCGAATACAACTTGCTTTCTTGGCCTACTTTTATTCTACTAATACCTGTTTTTAATTTTATCTGGCAATCGGTGATGCTTCTGAATAGATTGCGGATATATCATTGAGCTGTGCAAGTTTTCAAAAAGAAAAATATTAGATAAACATATGAAAAAAAAATAAATATATTTTGTCCTTTTCCCTGTAGGCCCTGTTAGATGCAACATAACTGTGTCGGCACCTGGCCCGATTATGTGGGTATTTTTCGTGAGACTCTTCTGTTTTTTCTCCTTTTAATTGTTTCGAGTTCCGTAGCAGGCAAAGGCCGAATGAGACCACACGAGTCGATATGTGAACTACATCGAGTCGATCGACAAACTGCTAAGCGCTACGTGGTGGAAAACAGAATCAAAAATCGGTCGCATGCCATCTTTTTGAAAAAACTCAATTTCGTATGTAGAACTTCTTAAAGCTTGGCATTCATGTCTTATGCACACAGTTCTATGCTATTAATTTACACTGGAGATGATAATTGATGAGGTATTAAAAAGTCCAGATACTATGTATAACGCGTTATTTAGCCTACGAGAAGAACTTATTGAAGACTTTTGTTCATTAACTTTCTTTATTCAATATAAATGTACGATTTTTGTGACAGACGAACAGCAGACGGACGGACGAACGAATAGATATTGCCAACAAGATCTTAACGAATTTTTATACTTGTCACAGGACTGTAATAAGTTATGCAGCGCACTCAGCGAAATACGTGAAGAGAAAAATTGTTCTTGCTCTACTTAAATAAAGTACACCTTATATTCCAACATTCGTAGGGAATCTTACTAGATACGTCCAAAAACTGCAACCACTTTTTCTTCCATTCAAAGTAATCATTTCAGCTCCAAAGCAACAAATTTGCTCAAAATTGTATCTGAAGGTTATGGCCTGAATTTTTTTGAGAGTTAATTAATTATGTGTTTTTTTAGCTAACTAAATATTCTTAACAAAATAAAAAACTAGTAGAGGTGCAATAATAATTCCGATTATTCTTAGGGAGAAGAAAAAAAATAATTATTTTTTAACGACCTGAGGGGATCTATTAATAAATAAATAAAGAAAATTAAACCACGAATTATTAGAGCATTCATCACCTTAACTGATTCGGAGAAGGGGCGATGGCGGTTCACTTTGACTTTCGTCCGTTCACCAACCACAAAAAACTTCCACGCTGCAACTATTTTCTCATCAAATAAACTAATCGTCATAGCAAACGCAAACGAATATTTTAAAAGATTTCAGGAAATCTTACTGCAACGGTCAGGGATGAGTGAATTGAAAAATTGATGGAGAAAATTCCTGTTTTCAACTTAAAGCGAAGTGTACTACGGAATGAACACATAAATCTTTATTCGTTAATTTTTGAAATATTCAGTGCTTCATAATGTATTATTATTATTGTACTGCCCCGTGACCTGAATGAACTTCTGTGCTCGTACGTACCCCTAGACTTTCAGTTTTAGGATTATCATAAATCCCTCCAACTACTTTGGCTCGGAGCCCGTGATGGGACTGTTGCTGGAAATCTAGAGAGATGAATTAGCTTTCATTGTCAACAATTGAACATTTCGTGAAGCTCTCTTCATGCTTGCAAAGCTCAGTTGACTCAAGACCTGCACCCTACTGGCTACGCAAAGCAATTAGAATTCTTTCGGAGAGTTGGGAAACAACAACAAATGAATGTTGATATTTCGAACAAAATGATAAAGTGCCTTAGTGCTAGTAAAACATTCGTAGCCATATATCTGCTTTGCTATTCCATATATAACTAAATCTTGTATACCTTACAAATCATTTTTATACCCACCACGGAAGAAAGGGCCTGTATTCGTTTTGTCAAAACGTTTGCAACATCGAGAAGGAGGTTTCAGAGATATCATCAAGTATATATATACACATTCTTGACTAGCATGAAATTCTGAATCGATTTAAGCATCTCCATCCGTCCGTCTGTTTAAGGCCTACTAAAGCCATTGACTTAGAGTTTAGCAGGTCGATTGGAAACTCCCACGTGCCGTATCAGCGAGCATATCCGTTTATGTGGCTGTCAGCCCCTTTCGATTTGTAAATATTCCCTTGATCTCAAAAGTTACAAGTAGGGGCTTCACAAACGGCAACATATTGAAGATTATTGGAGTTTAGTATTGAAAACACTTCGTCCACACAGAACAGCATAAACTAAGAAAAGTTTTGTTTAGAGTGGTAAAGAAGAGGAATTTTTGCTCTTGGTTGATAAATGACGGAAGCTCTTATCAAAATATTGCTGTTTTGATGTTTCGCGTTTTTTAAGTAAAGAGTGTCGGATACAATAGATTGAGCAACAGCCACATACTCGTTAATTGTGTGTTTTTTTATCAAAAGTGCTTCTTGTACGAGTTATGAAACATCTTATATAATTGTTATATATACTGTATTTAGCTATCTAACAGGCAAAGTGCTGTCTGAAGCAAAATTTTAGAGATAAAATGTAAGAAAATTTAACCGCACTTAACTAACGATGCACTTTAATTAGCTAAGAGTGTAATGTGATTCTTCCCTTCCTTAACTACCTAAACAATAAGTGAAAACTTTTAGTTTTTGACAAAAAAGGTTTATTCTAACATATCAGAGAATTAATTATGTTAAAGTTTTTCAATTAATCTTAGTCCATACAGTATTTCCATAAACCATGTGTTGTTGGCCTCGTTTTCAAGGCACCGCAATGACGAGTGATAATGATTGGATGTTGTGAAATTTGTAAGAGATAATGAGAAGGCAAGAAAGTTATCAAAATACTCGCTTATCAATTAAAAATGTTCGGCTGCCACATTTTTGTTGCGATAATAACAATAATGTACAGGTCCGAATAAAACAAAAAACAAGAAGAAGAAGAAGAATTTCTGTTAACAATTACACAAAGGATATGCGTATACATGCACGGTGCACGGTGTATGCACCTGATATGCGCATACAATTTTGGTCAACACATATATGATCATCATCAACAGCGACTGTTGCTACTACTACTGCACCAGCAGCAAGGCTTGTTTTCCTTTTATTTTTGTTTTTTATTTATTTATTTATGTTTTGTTTTACGTCACGTGTGTGACATGGGTATACGGCTATCACACAAATGAACAAAAACTGGTCGTTATGTCGACAGCACGTCGTTAGCACATGAAATATATATATATATATATATATATTTATATATATATATATGCACCACCCGCGTACATAATCATCTGCACATACGTTTTCCGTTTTATTTCTTTCGTGTTTTTTTTTTTTTCTTTTTTTTTTTTTTGTCTATCGTTCAAAGTTTACACGTACTGCAAAATATTTTTCCTGTTTGCCGCCAAACTCGGTTGGCATCAACTTGATGCACGAATTTTTGTTAGAAACTAAAACGGTCGCAACGCTCATACATGCAAAGAGTAATGATGTAACTTTGTGTAAATGTCTAAAAACTTTAGCAAATAAACGCAAAAAAAAAAAAAATAAAAAAAGAAAAATTTAGTTTTTCCTGCAACAAAATAACTCATTTTTCTCTTTTTTTTTTTTTTTTTTTATCTACTAGCTAAACTTTACAAACCATCGCACACATGCAAACAACGATATTTTATGAACTTTTTCTCCAACACACAGGCATTCAACCAAATATGTGTGAAAAGTTATTCATCACTTATATTTGAGCGATAAGTTGACTATATTTTATCACATACACGCGCTAATACCGCAATATAAGCATAGCAAGCATTCAAGCACACACACACACACACATATATATATATATATATATATATACACGCAGTGTTACTTTATAAATAGTTTGTGTATTCGCTGTAGCAAACGAACGACAAACGTTCTCTCTATTCAATTAAAAGTGTAATTAGATTTACTAAAGTACCTCCTGTGAGCAGGCATGTGCATATATGTATGTAATCATGTTTGTATTTTAAAATCCATGCATGAATTTATGCTTCTATATATATATATATATATATATATATTGCACGCGTGTGTATTCATTCACAGCGCTCTTTCGACAAACGTCTGCTACTATGTATGCTTAATAGTGTGTACTCTAGTGCACGGTTAGATAGAATGAATGAAATCTTTCTTAGTTGGCTTACAAAGTCTAATTTTTATAAATGCTTTTATAAAATGATATTCAACTAATAGAAAAAAACACAAAAAAGCTATAAATAAGATAACTCGAGACACATTATCTCCGCCTAGTTGCCATGCATCTGTACGTTTATGCTTTTTTCTAACGCAGAGGTAGGTCATGTAACAAAAGCCCAAGTTTCAGATCACTATACAATTTAGGTAAACACTTGAAAATCTAAGCATGTCATTGTCGTGCTCTTCAAAAGAAATTCTCATGTCGTAGAAATACAGAGTTGCAGAGGTCTCGAATAAGCTCGATTACTAAGACATAATGAAAATGAACTAGAGCCTCACAATTATGGTTTACGGTAAATGCTTCCAGATATTAAGATGAATAAGTGATAAATAAATGTGATATACGTGAAAGGAATGACTTAATAATAGCACGAGCTATCTAATTTATAACAAGTAACAACATCATCGTGGGCCTCGGCCCACCTTTAAATACTCCCCACCACTTCGCTTAATGCCTTTAGTATAATTAGCACACCTTTAAAGGCTTTTCAAGCTAAGGCGTTATATAAGAAGTGGCTGAAAACTGAACTGATTCGAATCACTTTCAATAGTTTTCGTCCTTCAGCTAAAGCACATAGGTGTGTCGAGTTTTATTAAAATGTCTTGAAGACAGCCGCCCGTAGCTTGAACACAAGAAAACGAGACGGACAGATGGACAGAAAAGCTCAAATCCGAAATTAATGCTAAATCGATTGGTGTAATAATAAATTAAATTATCTCAAGTCCATCTGACTATCGCATACATGTGCCCAAACTGAATATACCACAAGTGTACCGCAAGTGATACGTAAAAATAACGCAACATTTGTATCGATTTTTATGAGATTTTCTCGTTTTTCAAAAATTTTTTCAAAACTTCATTTACTCTCTTACGCTTCATAGGTGAAATTGATTTTTATTTTATTTCAGCTTTTATGCATGTTTTGCATAATCATTGCACAAACTGTTATAACGATTTATGGTAGGAATGGTCGGAAGGATATAACATGAAATGCACTCACCCAAACATGTTGTTGAAATTAGTTCACTTCTGTCGGCCTGTATATGTTTCGCAATAGTTTTAAGAAGCATGCGACAAACTAGTTTTAGTTAAATATATATTTTCCTTCACATAAAATTAGTTGTAGTTGAAAGGAACGCAATCTTGGAAGTTGTTACAAGTGCCGTTTGTGAAGAGAATTTATTCAGCGTGAAATTGTTAATCGATATAGATATCTCCGTCCTTTCGCCTCCCTATCTGGATGGTTCATATATAATTTTATCGCAAGAGATGTAGCATACATATGATTACCATCAGTGACATAAAGTATGAACGAGTATTGAATACAGTCAAGCTCGCATTGCGAAACTACAAGCAAAGGCTTATATTTTGTTCAATTATCAGTAAGTATTTCCGCTTATGGTTTTCATTATCCAATTACTTCGCATTTACTACCGCATCCAAGCAACATGAAAAATTGTGATACATATCGATGTAATAATGCTATGGTTTTCCTTTCTCATTAATTTTTTGATTTCAAATTTATGCAAGTGACTTACACTTGCATATATCATGTTACCGTAGCCCTTATATATAATCGCATACTCATATATTATATATACGCTATATATATATGACGTTTGAAGTCTCATAAAAAAGGTTTCAATTTTTGGTTTTTAAATTGATCAAGGACTACAAAGTAGCCTTTGCCTAATCATTCATTCAATCAATGTGCTGCATGTAATTTTTGAATTGAGTTTTGAGTTGTTAACGGCCCACATACGTTTGCTTTCGCGAATTTGATAATTAATATGTTCTGCGTGCAAATGTTTTGTTGAGAACACTTCTTCGGATAGCAGGTTGCGTTCCGATGCCATAATCCTTTCACCTTTTTTTCACGCTTCTTTATAAAACAAGCTTTAACAAGGTTTCGCTTATGGCCGAAATCTCCAAATTTTTATCAACTGCGCCGCCTAACCTCTCTAAAGTCGTGGGCCGTTATGCCATCCACAAGGTCCGACTTTATGTCTTTATGTGTTAGGCCATCCACACACAATGATGTTATATCAACATGAACTCAGAAATAAAACCTTATCCGATAAAATGTGTCGTGAACAAGTTAGAACACTGTGATCTTCTTACATATAATGGTTTTTATTGGAGGAAAAATCTCAATAAACACCAAAAACCAGGATGGGAAGGCACAAGGGCTACCGTGCGCTCTTGTCCGAAGTATGCAGCATCGATCATAGCTTAAGAGATTATGAACGACAAGGGACATGTTATATCACCCTACCTCTTTCATCCGGGACTTCGGCTGAATACTGCGACCTGCATCGAGATTTTGGAAAGTGTTCTAAAACTATTAATTGATTATTATATAATAGAGAACTTGACAAAACGTCATGACCGCAAGTCAACAAGAGGACTCTTTGATAAAATTATTTCATCGGTAGCAATCGGTCGGTCGCAATGCATTAACAAATGGCATCTATAGCAAGTTATCTTGCTGGACATTGCATAAAGTCCATTATTTATCTCAACGTAGATTTTATAAGGATATGTTATATGTATCAACTAACTTCCTGTGCACATTTCATGGAGTTGTAATAAATTTGCAGAAAACATGAGATATGTCACTATCTCCTCAAATACTGTACAATACCATACCATGCAGCCGGTATATATTAAGATAGTACACATGTAATCGAGGAAGCTACGCTAAAAGCAATTACTCAAGAAGCAAAAATAATTCATAAGCTGACCAGATGTGCTTCTTTGTGAAGTACATTACAATGGTATTGAAGAAAGTGTCTTTTTTGAAAGCGTCTTTTTAGCCTCTTCAGCAATACAGAAAGTTTCCGATGCTTACCATTCGAAGTAAAAACTTTCTCGAATGTTATTTACAAATGGATGACCGTAATTATGGACTACAAGTCCGAATAAAATAATTAATAGTTGACCTGTATAATCGTATATCGATTTAGTGGCACATTTTTGCCTTATACCCTGAATAATAAGCTTATTATATATGTCTTAGAAATATTTTTCGAATCGCAAAAAGGTGAACTTTTTAAAAAATTTATTTCCCGATGGTCAACTTAAGAAACAAAATCAAAATTTCAACCTTGCTTCTATAGATTACTAAACCCTGTACATCATGAGGTTAAGTTTGTGCTGATGTGCGCAGCACCCAGAAACGCTTGATATATCTTTTTGCATCGATCTTAGTTTGTCTGTCCATCGGTCCACCTCTTTTTTTCAACCTTGAGGTCGCAATTTTTGAGATATTTTGACGAAATTTGGTATACGGACACGTTTTGATCTAAAAACAGTCGCTATTAAAAATGACTCAGATCGCAAAACTTTCTCGACCACATCCCGCATGAAATCTTGGTTTGAAAAAACATTATGTAAGTAACTGTATAAAATCAAATGATGTGCCGTGTCTGATGGTGTGCCGCGTCTCACTATAGGGTTTTTACTTGTTTTTGATTATAAATTGAAGCCCCGCTTCTTTTTTTTTTAAGAAGTCAAGAAAGAGAAAGAGATAGGCAGTCGCCGCAGTCCAATCAGTAAATTATATACGATTACCAACTAAACGCTCACTATAGCCACGACAAAGCCGTGAAGATAAGTTATTGCGAATTGATATTTCAAGCCAATTTCATATCTAACATCCTTTGCCCCATTCTATGTAACATTGTCCCTTAGCTATTGTGGACATACTTAGAACAAGTTCAGTTCCATTTGCTTGATACTTCTGCTTTTATAATAAAAAAAATCAAATAAGAAGCAACAAGCAAACAGCGAACAGACCTGTCTAAGTCAATTCGGAATCCGAATATCCGAGAAATATGCAATTGTTGCTCTTCTAATCTCTATAAACAATTATGCTGAACATAGCTAAATATTGAAAGACGTGTATCCTTGCATTTAAATAAGTATGAAAATAAAGATGAAAAATATTAAAAATTAAATTTATGAGGAAATATTTTTTTGAGTTTTTGAAAAGGATTAAAAACTTATTTCATCACCAGTAAGGCTTACATTATGCATACGTAAAAATATGGAAATATTTCAAGCATAAGAATCCATCCTATGAAGGTGAAATCAATTTCAATGACTCTTATGGATACGATATAAACCAATGTTTTGTTTATGGCCAACATGCAGAAGTGTTCAAAGTAATGCATATAATGCATATACAAGCATGTTTACATAATATTTTTCAAAATTTGCATCTACCATGGCTCTACGACTATAGGTGCGGTGCGGTAGATGCTTTGAATACATAATGATAAACTAAGCTGAAAAGCTTTGATTGGCCACAATATGATATCAATGTCCTGTTGTAGTGCGTATGTAAGACTTTTCGTATCAAATTTTCCTATTTTCAGTTCATTTCATGTACGTGCATTAACGCCATTGTGAATGCCGTAATGGCCATGTTGACCACTATATATCCTTAACAGTTCTTTTAAAGCCAACCGCACTTGTATGTATCCTGTTGGATACATAAATGAAAACATGACCAAAAAAACAACAAATTTTTTTAAATTCAAATTTCAAAAGTGCAGACACAATGACAGAATGATTTTTCAATGAATGCATGAATATATATTTTGTGTATTTAATTTATAAATTATATACTTTTCCAGCCAATCCATTCAAAGTTATAGAAAATTTTTATTAATTTTATAAACTTCATTCACAAACCATATCTTCGGAATACTTAACTGATTCGGAGAACTTGGAAAATGTAAAGTCATTCTTGGGCTTGGATGCAGTAATTGACCAAGGATTATCTTTCACATTTTACACATTGAGCTTGCCTTGCTGAATGAAGCAAGGACTGCTCTTTGCTTTCTCGAATGATAGTAAAGAGATTTTGATGAGACTTCTGTTACCAAAAGGTTATGCATAAATTTGCTGGGGGCAATACAGGAATATTACTCTGTTGTGCGGCCTCCCTCCTATAGGGTATATGTTGATGGAATAGAATCAGCTCAGAAGTAATTCCTGCTTTTTCTGTTAACGAATTTGGAATGGAATCCAATAGAGTCTTTGTCACCGTAAGAAATAGGTGGATTGATACTCTTAGCACTTCCCTCATTTGAGAAGCGAAGATGTTTATGTGAGGTATATCCTTCCTAGTTAAGTTAATATATGGCGGTATTGACTCGCCACCTTTTAATGTCCCTGATCGCTCTTTAAGAGATTTCATATTCATAAAGCTGGACTAGTGTAGATCTAATTATGAGATTTTTAACCCGTGTAGGGTCCTTTGTAAAAATTTAAATAGTGTCTACAATTTAAACTCAATATCGGTTTCGTTAAAGAACATCAAATTAGTGCTCCCTAATGCTCCGATGCCGCATTCGGGCGAAGTGAACAAATAAATTTAAAATACTTTTCGTTTCGCAAACTAAACTTGCTATGTCTAGTATTAGTTGCGAAGTAGATGTTTGAAAGCTCTGCCCTAATAGTATAAGATTCTTATAAAATTGTTATTGTTTAAATGTTGTTGATATGTGTTTATATGTGTTTATATGTGTGGCTGAATATGTTATATGTAATTTTGCTATCAACTTTCATTTCCATTTATGTAGCCCCACCGACAATTTGTGAAGCATATTGTGTGGACTTACTGGGGTCCTGCTTTGATAAATACATGGCTACCGTTTCCTGGTTTCAAACAGAAGCGATAGAGATAAAGCTTACTCTGTCATATTCATGCGGATAATGTATATTGGTTTCATTCCCTCTTATATTTTAGGTTCTATGGGACCTGCGAAGTCTGACCAGGAATTTTCTTTCTTTTCTTTTCCTTCTATTAGTAACGTTGCCAGGAGCAAATTTTTTAATTTGGCCGGACGGCGCGAGCAGTTCATTACGATAGTTTCGCGATTGTTGTTGTTAGCCAAATTGCGAAAAAAAATTGCATTGCAATAGGGTGCTTAAACCATAGAAATGTGCCTTGTTTTCGTGTGCCACTGCAAATCGCGAGGTTAAGTCACGATAAACATCTAGAATTCTAACCTTGTACGGTTGTAGCTCAGCGAATCCTCAGAGTGCCTTGAAACATTGACACGCATCGTTTGAAAGTTGGTTGGTAAAGTTGGTAAATCACATGAGTCTGTCAAAGATGTTGGCAGATATGTTTCACGCCGCAGACTTATTGAGTGATATGCCGTACTACGCAACATGAGCTATTTTAATTGAGTAAATCTCGAAGTGTGCATCTAATCAAACCCATACAACACCATGGGCAGACAAGGTAAAATTAACTTCCTCACATTTGCTCCAAGGCTGAAATAACACATACACTGCGGACTTTACGAGTGAATCTAAGCAATCTAAGTAGAAAAAAAGATGTGTAACTGCTGATATTTTTGTGTGAAATTTAACTGTGGATATATATCTTCAGCTGCTTTAAGTCTCACTTTCAAAGTTAAGAGATAGTTGAACCTTGCTTTGGTTCTCACGTAAATATTGCCAGTCAAAATATTAAATTATTGTAAATATATTCTTTATGTATGTAGAACATATTCAGCCTCTGTAATTGAATGTATTTATCTTAAAGTAGGAGATAATTCGTACATTTTTAATTCAATCCATTTCAATCATTCAATTCTCTAACACTTCGAATATTATTTTATTTAATGTATTTGAAAAGATTATAAGCTTTTGCTGTCATGGAAAAATATTGAGAAATTTTATGTCACCAGATAGTGTTTGGTATCATATATCATAACATAGTAACGCTAATCAAATTAAGTGATACTGACGCACCTTTATATTTCAGTGAAATGCAAACGTGGGGTACGTTGAACAAAGTTGAAAAAAAATGAGGAAGAAGAAGAAAACAAAAACGTGACGGACGTATAAGGCGAAAAAATATAGATCTGAACAAAATTAAAGAAAAAAGTATTAGGAAGAAACAAGTGAAAACACGGCCTACACTGCCTCACAGCACCCTACAGTTATTCATTAAAGGCCTTTTCAAAATAAATTTTTATATATAAAGTAATCGAAAAAGTGATCCAATCCGAACCATTTCAATAACACAAGAAAACAAGGCGAACCGACAGACAGACAAATTTAGATCGATTTAGAAAATGATAGTGGATCGGTCGGTATAACAAAATGTGGGTCTAACTAAAGTCATTTTTAGTGTTGCATAAATTCACACAAATTTAATATATCCTTGTAGGGTGCAATAAATAAATAGAAAGTTGTAACCAAAACGAACCTTCAACTTTATTCAGTTCCGAACAAAGAACATGATGTTCACACTAAACCTTTTTCACTGGAAGGACTGGGAAAAGAAAAAGTCATATCTGTGTATAAATTTTACACAGACAGTTTTATGTTTCCTCAAAGTTATATAAATATGAAAATTAATGAATATTTTGCAATTTCGCTATCAAAGAAAGTGAAAAGTTTACCAGCCCAGGCAAGTTGGCAGTCGAAATTTGTATACCCTACAACATTTACTGTACCGGGTATATTAAGTTTGTGCGTCACACCCCGAAAGATTTGGGATAGTACCATCAGAATTATTTTCTGAAAGTGGTTCTGAATCTATACACACTCGTATCGCCGTCTGACGTCTGTCCATGTATTTTTGTCGCAATTTTTGAGATATTTTGATTAAATTCGATAAACTGACGTGCTTTTTGCCCAAGAACGAATGTGTGTTGAAAGTGTTTCGAATCGGACCACATTGTCGATCACTTCCAATATGAGACCTAACTTTGAAAACTTCTTGTTAAGGGGAGTGGTGTCGTACTGGACCGTGTCCCTCTATATTGTGTCTTTACTTATTTTTACGTTTTTTACAATATTTTTAAGTTTTTGCGATTCTACGAATTAAAGATCGGATTCCTGTACCCTACCCATCAGTCTGGCCCAGAGCAGCTACTATTGCAAATACCAAAAGAATGCAAAAAGTTCTTACTTGTTTCTTTTGAGTTATGTTCTTTTTGAACACTACACCATGACATCACTTGTTAATGAATTAAATATCCTAAGTGTGGATAGAGAAACTTCGGAGCTTTGCAAGCCGCTTGGATTGTTGGTGAAAAACTTGATTGAAAGAATTTTCATTAGCGATTCGTTAGTGAAACACAATGAAAACGTCTTACGTTTGACGGTAGTCACTAATGGCGAAGAGAAATGAATAAGACACGAAATTGTCATTCGAAAAAAATCAAGGTCAAAGAAACGCAAACGAGTTTAAAGCGAAGGTTAACGCCTAATAGTGTCATGCCGCATGGATGATGGATTCGGAAATTTCGAGATTCGCAAGCCTGATTAAACTTTCGATATCAACGTTTACTATCACCAGCAAGCGATCGAACAAACCCCTCTCCTAAGTGATCAATAGAAAGGGATTTCTATTGTAATTACGACAAACGTATGTTTTCAGGCCATTTTCGATAAAGTGCTTCATCCTGAATTTTGTTTGTTTTTTGAATCTTCTTAGGCTGAGCACTAGGGCGATATTAATGAACCAAAGCCATTGATATAAAACTGAATCATGATGTTGCGTGTTATTGCTAAGCAAGCATAAAAAATTATTTTGGAAAGATATTAAATTCAATTTCGAATTATGCTGAGCTGTGTGGATGATAGATATCGAAAGCAACATTTCTTTTTATCTAATTTGTTTGCAACATTCTTTTTATCTATCTCAAGGTTGAAAGGGAATTCAATATTTAAAATCCCCATTGCCTAAAAATTCACAAATGACGTAGCTACAAAATTAATCGACCTTTTGCTAAATAAAAATTTCGTTTCTTCTCCTCTACGCCAGCTTTCAATCAAATTAGTTGCGATTAATTGTATAGAATTATATTTTTTTTCTTTCCTCTCTTTTAATGATTACTTCTTATAATCATAGCTTGCAACATCTCATCATTGAAATTTCTTTTTGAGTAATACGTGTTATTTAATTGAAGCAAATTACAATAAAAATATATATATATATGTATATATATATATCTTATTATTATTCACAGACAGCATAGCTGAAAGCTATTTCTTCAAAATATTTTCTTTTATTTTTACTATGAAGAGAAATTGAAGAAAAAAGTGCAAAAAAAGAGGTTTACAAATAAGGAAGAGAGAGAGAGAGAGAGCGAGAGAGAGAAAAGTGAATTGATTGCGAGAAGCATAGAAGAAAACTCAATTAATTTAAAGGTATTTTTCAGTAAATTTTCATGAAAAATTGATTTAAAAAAAAAAAGAAGTTTCATCGTCGATTGATTCGAATGCAGTACACGTATTGTAATTATACGTCAAATAATTGTCAACAATACGTCAATAGCAACAGTCTAACGAGGCTCATTAAAATATATGGTTACTAACTTAACCATAAGGAATGAATTTTGGGCTATTTTCACATTGCGTGCACAGTAGTCAAGGGCATAGAACGCATACGTCTTCCTCCGCGGAGACAAAAAAACAACTAAAAACACTACAGTTGCGCATAACCTAGCATTAGATATCTTACAGCATCGTAGAGTTATTTATGCAAGGACTTTTCAAAATAGGTCGTTATATGGCAAGGGGACGAAAATGTGGTCCCATCCTAAACATTTTCAAGGGGGTTCGTTCTTGGAATAAAAATCATCGGCTTATACCATTTCATCAAAACATCTCAAAAATTACGAAATGAAGATTCAACGTAAGAAAAGAGGACAAACAGACGTACAGACAGAGAAGCTGAGATCATTTCAGAAAGCGATTCTGAATTGATCGATATAATAAGAAGTGGATCTGTCTTAAGACCTTCCAAGTGTTACGCATGTTCGCGCAACTTTAACTTGCCTTTATGCCGCAAGTTAGGCAGGATATAATTACTTTAAGGGTTTTTAAAAATAGAACACTTTAACTGACTTAAATTCTCCAAATATTAAAAAGAAATTTTTTCATTATTATCTAATCAATTGTGGATGGTGTATTTATGCACGTCCGCATTCAAGCATCTACATATGTATTTATGTATGCAGATGTAGCAAAATATATTTGCAAATATAAAGCCAAAGCACGTGTCATGCACAAACTAACCAAACCATGAGTCACCAAGTGCTCACATAATGACCAGAGTCAACCGGATTTTGTTGAAATTTTGCACGACAACAACAGCGACAAAAGAGGAAAACATATCTATATAAAGCAGTATTTGCTTAACGATAAAAGCAACAACCTGGTGAAATATTATCTCGAAAAAATAAACAAACATGCCCTGTTGCTGTTGTTTTTCCTTTTTTCTTTTTCCTTACTATTACTCTTTCTTCCTATCCTTCAACTTTATATTTTTGCTTATTCATGTTCTTTTGTTGTTTAGCTGCACTACATGGTGCATAATTTATTTTCATTTCATGTAAATGGGTTACAAAAAAAAAAAAAATAAAAAAAAAAATAAAACTTATATACTCTACATTGTAAACGTATGCACATATGTTTGTAACAATATATAAAGTATATGTTAATTCGTACGTAACATTTGGACATAATCTCAAGAGACACTTCATGCTTGCTTGCATGGTGAATGAAGTAATATTTTAAACATTAACTTTTTTACCCCCATTAGAGTTTTCTCTTTTTCGTTCCTCGCTCTCTCTCTCTCTCTCTCGCTCTCTCTCGTTCTCTCTCTTTCTCTCTCTGGCTGCCTTTTCGATACAACACATTTACAAATGCAAGTTTATATTTGTACATGTATATGCCGCCACATGGTGACATGCACTTGTGCTTAGTTCACTAAGGGTTAAATTTTTGTTTCCAATAAACATTAATTTGCAGGTGAATAGGTGCCGTGCTCTTTAGCAACGTTTTAAGGTTTTAAATATAATAACTTACAGCAGACAAACACTTATCACTAGTTTGTCCTCTAACTTTATATAATAAAGTTTTTGTGATTTATTTCAGTATTTATAATAATAATTCATGTAAATACGGAAGTATAGGCGTATAAGTAATATTAAACCTTATTAAGATCGGCAAGAAAGTCAAAATAATAGCATTAAGCTTTAGCTGGCAATACATCTATAAAGAGAGAGAGAGAGAGAGAGTAATGGGGGAAAAAGAGAGAGAGAGAGAGAGAGGGCTCAGTTATTCAGATTTACATTATCTTTAAATTAAATTCACTTAGAGCTTAGAACAATTTGTCCCTTAAACCAGCAAGATGTCCGCCTAAGAAATAATGATTACGGAGTTTAAAAAAACCTAAGGTTGCAAACCTATACTTGCAATCAATTTTCGAAGGGAGATAATGTGCCGAACAAAATGTTTGATTCGTTTTGGTTCCACACTTAACTTCTAAGCATTCTTTTCGAGATTTTACGCAAATGTTCCAAACCTTTGAAATGTGTGCTCATAGCCGGAGCCTTGCTAAATATTTACTCGATTTTATTACCAATTTTCGTTGTTTATCATATTTTTTCCAAAAATTCAATTCCAGGCTATAAATTGCTGAGGAGCATTTAAAGATTCAGACATCTATCTCAATTCTTTTCGCCACAGGAGCGCATCGTCTACTAAGACACTTTATTATGAAACAGTGAAAAACTCGCACAGTCCGAGCATATCGTATGAAACGCTTCAACGCAGTAAATATGATGAAGAAAAAAACTCTTCTAATCTAACTTTATTGCACTTTTTTAATTCACAATACATTCACTTAATATTAAACTCTTAAGCAGAGAGATAAAATTATTTCTGTGATTATCACTTAATAATTGCCTCATTCGCACTGTAGGAGTGAAAATTAAATTACAATACTTTGGCGTTTTCCAAAACCCAATCACCTAGACCGGCCACATCGCTATAGACGCCGGGAAAACCCCTTTGAGCACATCCTTCTCCCCAAGAAACGATGCCGACCAATTTGCCTTCGCCGACCAAAGGACCACCGGAGTCGCCTCGGCAAGAGTCCTCATATTCGGCATAAGCACATACCATTGTTTCTTTAATAGCATCGCCATAGAAATAAGTTTCCGAAGCGCAGTCTTTGCGTTCCAGAAAGCGCAATTCGACTTCCATTAGAACACGGGAAGCGTTACAATTCGCGAAACATGTAGCACCCCAACCGGACACCACCACAGGAGTACCCGTCTTTGGTGTTTCCTTTGCCAATTCAATATAACGCACCATCGATGATTGCTTAACAGATTGATTCAATTTTATAACCGCTATATCGTACTCAATTGAGGCAAAGTTGAATTTTTCGTGGCACTTAAAAGTTTTGACACCCGCTAATATGCCAGCTTCATCGTAATATGTAGAGCCAAGGCGCACTTGCAAGTCAGAAGGTTCAACACCTTTCACGCAATGAGCGGCTGTTACCACAATATCTTCACTGATAATGCTACCACCACAGTAGTGCCTTCCCCCGACAGTCCTCTGCAGTGATACTTGATAAGGACGGGCTTCTATTGTAGTCTGCGTACCGTTAACAATACGCCCGACTTCATGTATATTTGCCAAAGGCACCGCAAAAACCGCATTCAAAGAGACAAGAACAAGAAAATAACGATACATTGCGGTAAATAGATCGTGAATACTGTGACAATTGTGTGTTGTTTCGTATTTATACCAATTTGAAGGTAAAGTTTGAAATATTATCCGCAACTGATAGTTCTTGTAACGTGATAAACAAAACGATCACAATTGTTAATCATTTCGTTTAACAGACAGATTTTCGTTTTTGTTAGTGATAAACTGATCGATTAAGCGTTTATCAAAATTTACAATGTATTTGACAATTTCTGCTTGTCTTAAAATATGTGCGATAAAAACTATTAATCAGAGATTATGCTTAACAAAATCTAAAAAGCGGTAAAAATTCATTCTCAAAACTCTGAACAAAAGTAAAACATTTTTTAATGGTTTTTGCTTTTTTTTTTTTGAATGGGCGAACTACACGGTGTCGTTTTATTGTGATATAATCGCAATGATGATGATGATGATGATGACATCTGCCTTCACTGTTCGTTGAACGAGAATTATGAAATGAACTTATAGTTATCCAAGAAGAAAATTGTATACGGCTTCGCCCGAATGTTTTACGCTCGCCCTTTGCCTCTTAGTAAAGACCATAGAAAAAAGCTGAGCTATACCATTGTATGGGCGTGACCATTTTTATATGAGTACACCCATAGCATATACTTTGCAATTTTTATTACGGTTTATCGTGCTGTTTGTGAGAAACGAGCAAATAAGCCCGGAAAGCCAAGTAGTTCTCTGCATAGGCGATGCTGTTAGTGTATCCGATCAATATAAACTTGCATGTAAAGACTTTCAATATTTCTCCTAAAGTTGCAAACGCAATCCTAATATGTACGTATGGAAGAATGTTTACCACACGTAGATAAAAGACGTAAGGATGGAGAGAGGCACGGATAGACATATCTAAGCCGATTCAGAATTTAATATTATGCAATTTATAAGATCTCTGCCCCTTTCTCTTGAGTGTAACGCAAGTTCTACTGCCCCCAACATCAGGTAGTTGGCATAAGAATATCTTCGGAATTCTTTATATTCTGTCCCATATTCAGTTCCCAAGTAAGGGCAGTACACTTTTTGTCGGCGATTCATCGGAATTATTAATTTAACGAAAGAATTGGGAAATTAAATCGTGAATGCTTTCGCAATTGCCTATTGATTAGCAGTTATACTAATTTCAAGTAATTGCTTGAAACATTATCTTGAACGATTCTTATCGTAATCATTGTTTGTTTTCTTTTTTTTAGTTTTTTAATTTTTAATCATAGACTTTATTCGTATGTAATGATTTATTATTCGATTAATGAAATTCATGAAATCTTTATGAAATATTTGACATTTGCTGGTTATCTTAAGAAATTATTTTTAACGAAAATGTAAACACTTGTACCCGCGCATTAGATGTTGATTCTAAAGAAAAATAAAAAAAAAAAAAAATCTATTTTAAAATATTTTTTTTATTAATATCTTCTTGATCAGTAATAAATTCTCAATCAGTCTAGGTATGTCCATGCGTCCGTCTGTAAATGAAAATATATGCTTTAAATTAAGGAAAACAAAAATCGCGCTTACAATATTGTCAAAAGTATCGAATGCTTGTAGTGCCTAGAAGGACCCGTCAGAGACCCCATGTTGAATTGGCCAGCAAAAGTGTTTCACAAACGGAAATCATTTGACATATGAAAGAAAAATGGCAGGTTAGACTTCCCACTATTCAAACTTCACACTTGATGATTACATAAAAGTTAAGTTATCAAGTGTACTGCCCTTAACACACATAATCAATATCACAGTCTGAATCTATTTAGATATCTTTGTCGTTCTGTGCTTCTTTCTGTGGTTACGGTTCCCCTTCTTGCATTTCAAGGCATTTAGACATTAACTACTTCGTAAATATCACATGCTAACTAAGTTTCATAATAAAGTCATTACCCACTTGAGCGTCATCGCGCCCTAGACTGTATTGTGCTTAAAATATGTGCCATAAAATATGTTTATCACAACAATTTTGCTATCCTAAAAAATATGCCAGGCGAGCAGAACGGATGATGATTAGAAAGCGATGTAGATTATCGTATTAATTGAGCATAAAATAATATTTCATGTTATACCCTGCCCGTCTGTTTGGTGCTTGCCATCATCAGTCATGCGTGCAATAATGTTAAGCACACTTAGCGGTGCGCAAAACTTGCTTTCCATGCACTGATCGAAGAAAATAAAATATGCCCCATTCAGTTCAGTTGGATGAGTTGTAGATGTCGCCACTTCTTAAAGGAAATGTGTCAGAACTTTATGAAATTCTGGTCACTGCCTTACAAGGTGCAGTTGTTTTGTCCTGCGTTGAGGCAGCACTGCTTTCAATGATATGTCGAGTCTGGTTTGGATATCGCTCCATTACAACGAAATGGTAGACAAGTGGTTCGTCACTTTTAAATACGCACGTACAAATACATGGCTGAATGCAATATGAAAGAACACATAAGTTTAAATACCAAATATAATACATAATTGTACATAATATACAAAATTTGAATAATAAATGATAGAAAAAAAAAAAAAAAATGTGTAAAAGATAAGTGGCAAGCGGTGATGGATAATGATGGAAAAATAAAAAACAGATACTACGTTAGGTGTAGGTGTTACCTATTAGGTACTATATATTACACATTTGATACTAGATACTAGCTTGCAGATATTAGGCATCACATACTTGATGTTAAATATTCAACACCGGAAACTAGCTGCTGAATATCAGATACTCGATACTGAATATAAGATACTACATATTAGTTACTAGATGCTAGATATGAAATACTGGATACGATATGCTACATACCAGATCTTAGACACTTGACCCCAGTTTCGTGATCCTAGATGGCTGATACCTAATTCCCCCTAAAAGACCAGGTATTAGACACTACATATTACAAATCAATTCAATATCCTAGATGTTACTTATCAGATACTAGACACCACATAGTTGATACTGGATGCAACATTCAAAATTCCAAGTTCTAGGCACAAGACAACTGACTTTAGACATTAAACATTAAGTACCGGATAACAGATAAGAGTTTTTTAGGCATGAAATACAACTTACAGCCGAATAAGGTTGTTACGTAAAAATAAAGCTTATCTACTTATTACGAATGCAGTCTTATAAACTACAACAAAAAAAGAAAGGAAAAGCATGTACAAAGCCAGCATAGGGATACACTCCCAACTCGGGATAAAGACCCGAATTGGGACTCAAGCCCTAAACCATGGAGAACATGCGGAAGCTTGGCAACCGATTATGATGAAGATATCTATAAGTCATATAACGCTTAACAGTCAAACTTTAAAGAGGATATAGGGTGGAGCACACATGTTATAGAGAGCGACTTGGACAGAGTTTAAAGAGTCGTATATTGAAATTCAGTTATAGATATCTTTAAGATTTTTGCAAACGTACCTAAATGCGTTGAAAGGCTCATAGTTGTAGTAGATAAAATATCAAATACCAGATAACTCTACTCTATTCTAGATACTAGATACTGAATGTTAGATTCGAAGAACTACGTGTTAGATATTAGATAATATTAGCTATTAGATATTTAGCACTGGATATCAGATTCCAGAGTCTAAATTCTAATTACTGGGTACTAGATACCTAGCATTACATGCTAGATACAAGATTTTAGAGTCTAGATAGTAGAAATTAAGTACCTTATGTTATACTAAACACTAGATACCGCATAGAAGGTAATAGAGGTCAAATACCAGATACTAGATGCTAGATGATAGATGCTAGATACTGCTAGCTGCTAGGATTGAGATATAAAACCGAAAATACAACGTATTCGATGCTAGATACTAGACATTAGCTATCAAATGTTAAACACTTTATACTAGGTTACAGATTCTAACAGGTCTGGATATTGGGCATTAGATATCTTATACCAGGTTCCAAAGACTACTACTCGGTAATAGATGACTAGATATACGATTTTTTTGTACACCTATAGTAGATTCTGGAAAAAAGATGTTAGATAATAGATAATAAATTTTTGATAATAAATCGGCTAAGAGCTTCAATGCTTCTACCAAACAAAGTGAATCGCAAGTAATCAGCAGTCAACGGTTGAATATCATAATATATCTTGACTCGCTTACCACAGCGGATAAAAGCAAACTGTAATAGCAAAAGTACATGAGACATAATAGTAAGCAATGTATAAATAACTTGTAGACTCGTTCGTTCAGTTAAAAGAAACATCTTTTATTTGACCAATAATTTTTGCTTGACAATTTTGTCCATCACATATTTTCGGAGAATAAAAAGAAGAATTTTAAAAAACAATGAAAGAACATTAAATCACTCTCTATCACAGTCTCAGCCACCATTGCACGTCCAAATATGTTGGCAAATTAATTAAAACTGTCAATCACAACAATAACAACAGTATCGTTTATATCAATTGCAACAACTGCTGGAGAAAAAAAAAAAAAATTGGTTGTGGTTGAAGACTAAAATTGCATCGCATTGAAAACAGTTGTCGTTTCGTTGCCTTTTTTAACCTTATAGAGATGCACTGTTTGTTTTGCTACATTTATACATGTCGCACATATTGGAAAGCCTTGACACATGATTCTTACGCAATGGTAACTTGGATCAACAATCTTCTTCTTCTTTTTTTTTTGCTCATAAACAAACACGACACCATTGATTTGATTGTAAACACTTTCTTGATGAGAACCTTGATATCGATTTTCAATTGATTGATGATTGATGGTTGGATTAAACAGAAAAGACAATACAGTTAAGTCCAAGTCCTTAACGTAAAACGTCCATGTGAATTATACGGAAGATATTAAGTTTTCGAGGATCGTTTGTCTAAAATGTAACAAATAAAGTACAACTAATGGATATACCGCATTAGGGATTACAACGAACTTAGGCAATAATATGTTTTTAACTGACCTACAGGAACTTCCTTAAGCCACTGCTGACTGAAATGATCTTGTGACAGTTAACACCCGGATAAAACTTTCGGACAGACCTGGTGGTCGCAGCATGCCTGGAACCGACTTTTAGTTTGCCGGAAAGGGCGTTTCACGTTGTCTCACCCTGGACAGAACCTGCGCCTCCCGCCTCCACTAGATCTGAATTAACAAAAGTAGAATTGAATATTAACTCATGACGTATGAAATCAAAGATTTGCTTAAACTTGTTATTTCTATTATTATTCGCCTAGAAGCTACTGTGAACGATTATATCCCTAATCACAATTTTCATTGTAGCTGGCCGTTGGACAGTAGCGCATAAAAAATGCCAAACAGTTATATCCACCACCTTGCGTTCTGTTCTGTTTGCTTTGAAAAGAATATATGGCAGAGTCATAATCTTGTCAGGCCTGAGATTCAATTTGATTTTATCTTTCCATATGCTTGTTACAAGAAGTGAGGTAGAAAGCTGACACGTGGCATAAAGCAATTTAATTGTAAGGCACGGCTCATACAATTTAGCTGGCGTTCAATGCAAAATTCACTTCAACCCAGAGAGAATTCCTTACTTGGTTTGCTTAATTTCGCAGTTTAGTTCAACTTCTTTATTAAAAGCGCACACTTCTTTTCTTAGCGTAAATGAAACTCGCTCACACACACACTACAGTACAACTGTTAAATCTTTACAACATAATGAACCGTAATATACGGAGTGGTCATTAATTTTCCGCATATGCACACACATATCTGCGCATAGATAGGAAAATATTCTTTCCGCCCTGGTCATGAATTAAAAATCATAAATATTTTGAGAAACACTTGTTTAATAAATAATTCCGAACGATGGGAAGCATTTCAACGTACTTTCCAGGAAATAATTTATATACTCAGAGCTAAAAGAAAAAAAAAACCTGAGATAAAAACCGCAAAACAGCATACAAAACTTGTCAACAGTTTAAGTTAATCGTCGGAAGTTTTCAAGAAATCCGATATTCAACACTAACCTTTAAAATTTAAGTCCGTCCAATCTTAAAAAAGGATGAAATATTTTAGGAGGTCTGCAGTTTTGCCAAAAGTGTGCTTAGCGATTTAAAAAAATACAATATAGATGAAAATTTGTAGGGTTTAAATGGCAGCGGAATTCGTGTGAAAAAATCCGCAATTGTTCGACAATTCTATACCCATCACTGAAGGATGAGGAGTATATTCATTTAGTCAAGGTGAAGGAAATGTCAGAGCAGAGAGGGAATATAGTCTTTGAAGACATCATATTCTGAATCCATTTAAGCATGTCCGTCCGTCCGACAGACTGGTTGCGCGCCCGTCCGTCCGCCATAAGCACTCTCCTGGCCACAAAAAGGAAGCTATCGACTTAAAATTTCGCAGAAACATTGTGAGTACTTGTACTCAGGCTGCTGAGGAGGAATAGGTCAGGGGACACGCTACACACACTGAGAACATCTCGAATAAAATATTGGTTCTTGCGCATAACTCATAAATGTACGATAACTTGAACGCATTACTCTATTGACGATGCTATAGAACGTGGACAAAAATGGAAGAGCTTGACCACGTCTTTATAATAGGCGGAAGCAGCTTCAAAAATAAAATATAAAAGCATATAAATTCTTCACTAGTTTCAAATTTGGCGTCAGTCTGATAGGCGAAAAAGTATTCGGAAGCGAGCTAAAGTTTTCAAAGGACACGCCTCCAACGCTCACTTGTCTATGCGACAAAAACCTTCGTTTTGAAAGTAGAAATTACCAGCTGCGCTTACTCTATATTGCAGACCATATAAAATTTAGTTCGAATATAAGGTTTTATTCGGTAGGTGGTCTAATCCGAACCATTTTGAGAACCGTTCGCTCTTGGGCCAAAATATGTCAGCGTAGAAAATTTCATCAAAATATCGCAAAAATGGCCTTCACGTTGAACACAAGATCGACAGACCGACAGACAGACAAGCTTTGATCGATCCAGAAAATTGTTCTTTATCGATGGGCATAATGAAAGGTCGGTCTATCTCACCTCATTCTGGATATTACATACATCCACGCACTTATATAACTTAATATACCCTTGTACCATAATTGGTGTAGGATAGTAAAAATATTTGACTACAATTTTTAAAAATTCCATTAGAGGGTGTGCATGAAATCAAAAATTGATTCCATTTTCTTTCTTGCTCTGGCATTTGGGGTAACCGATAATTAAAATCACTAGCTATTAAATGGCTTAGTAAGGAAGTAATACTAAGGTAAAAAGTGGCCCATTCTTCGCATTCTTCCCATTTTATCAATTATTTATGAAAATGTTATGCAAACTAGCTTAACCTCAACTCTTATTAGCTTTTTAATGAAATCTTGAGAATTTTCATTGCGTATCTATTTAATCGATTTGAAGTTTCTTCAAAGGTATAACTTTTAATAGTTAATTTTAGTCAAGTTATTTTATATAAATCTCGCATTTTACATGCATTCAGTTAATGCTAGGCGCTGTCTGCTCTTGATATCGTAATATTCTTTGTGTTATTTAAATAAGGATTTCTCGTGTATAAAGCTGAGATTAAAAAAGTTGCAATAAAATTGTGATCACTTTACCTTTGTAATCCTTTTAGGAATTTTTAAAATCTCGCAAAATATTTCAAAGTTGTAAGTATACACCTCGTCCCACTTCAGTGAAGTGGCGTCGGCTTTTAGTATTACAGTTAAGTTCTCATAAAATTTTGCATCTCATACGAGACACAAACTAGAATTTGAAATTCAAAAACAAACAAAAAAGTGGTTTTCCACACAGCACTGGAGATACAAAGAGAAAATGCAATTTTCATACATTAAAATGTTAAAGCTATCTGTGTATCTGTGTAAATGTAGATGTGCATAGGACGGGAGAAACGCGCGGGTATGAACTTGTATATGTCTGCATAGTTTGTATATTTTAAACAAAAACATTTGATAGTAAGTATAGTAAGGATGACCGTGTGCATGTCGGTGCGAGTGTTTGCACTAACGCGCGCCTAACAACCTTTCCATCCATTCCATGCATAGTAAAATGCAAATAAAAATCACTACACTAAGAATAGCAATAAGTTGCTATGGCAAATCGAAGTACTATCAGCCCTACACACACCGGTGCAGAGAGATATATGTTATATATATTTCTGTATATAACGGCAGTGCGTCTGTGCCCTGCAAACCTGTATGTATATACGTCACGCATGCACGCACGCAGTGATGCGTATTAATGTGTTATTCTCGCAAAATTTCAAAGAAAACGCTTTCCCCAAAGTCCATGGTCGCGTCGATTTTTCTCTTTCCTCCACATTCTTTCTTTTGTTGAGGCGCTCGCCTCTCCCTATGTGTTTTATAAAAGCATTTGTCAAGAGAACATCAAATTGTTTACGTACATATTTATATGTGATAAGTGCTTACATATATACGAATACACGTACATGTGTACATACATATATATATATATGTAGATATACGAATATTGCTTGACTTGACTTGAGCTGTACAGGGTGTTATTAATGCCTAAGAAGTTGTTGTTGTTTTGAAATTTGCACTTGCAATTCTTCTCCTATATAGGCAGCACCGTTGTGGGTTGCAAAGCAAACAATGTGCATGTTATGGATGAGATAATGATTGTAAACAAAAGCACTTTTCGAACCTTAATGTGAGCAACAAAAACGTTAGACAAATGCAGTAATAACAAAAGAAAATTAAAATATCTAAGATATTGGGTTGGGATGAAAGGAAATTTCGGTTTTTTTCTATTATCGGTTATCACTTTTCGATTATAATATAATATATATAAAAATCTTCAACGTGATTGTTGACAGCGGAAGGGCGAACATGCAGAGAAGTCTTCTCTCTCTTCAGATCAGTCTTTCGTATACATTTAAGAAGTTTCTCAACCAGAGTTGTTTCGCTCATTGGTTAAAAAAGTTAAGTGCTTTTAGTCGGTGGCTCTCGGTCGGGAATCTCTGATTGTAGTTCAATCAACAAAACAATTCTAACATATCGTCGGCAGAGGCATAATATTTACCGATAGGTACATGCACGCACTCTATGTATCCTCCATCTCCTTCTCTTACTTCGTTTTTTCAGATCGTCACTGTGTTAGACTTATGGGTAACACATGGGTGATGGGTGGTATTAAGAGGTTTGACAGTGCTTAGGTTCTTGTCATACTTCCTTCTCATAACTGATCGCTTACCACACTCTTTTACGTTAGACAAGGGAAAAGCATTAGCGCGAATTTCTTTAAAATAAATTTGTGAAATGTACCCAAGTTTCATACTAAATTCATTTTCACACCCATTGCAAAGTATATACACTTTTGATCGGCATCAAACTCTCAATCGATTTAAGCATGTCCGTCTGTCCACCTGTGTAATATCTGTTGTAAAGATAATCCTTGCCGCAAATCTGAAGCTACTGATTTCAAATTTTGCAGAAACATTGGAATTTCTGGCCCACAGGACGGTATTGAAAATAAGCCAAATCGATCGAAGGATACGCCTAGCGAACTAAATAAAGCGACCACAACTCCATTTTTGAAAAGAAGATTTGTGCTGATGTGTAATTCCTTTTGAAACTGAGAACACCTTTGGTAGTAATGTAGGCGTGTCCTCGTTCGTTTTGTTCCATTTTCAGTACCGGCCTGCCTAAAAGAATTTTCAAAGTTCCTATGAAATTTGCAGCTAATAGCTTAATTTTTGCGACCAGAAGACTGACCTCACACAAGCAGACGGACAATCAGGCGGATATGCTTAACTGTGCATACTTTATGGGGTTCCGAATACTTCCGTCTGGCTGCTGCGAACGTTTTGACAAAATGGACATACGTCTCTCTCTCTTCTCGTTGATAGGTATAAAAAATAAATGGGAATTGAAGAAAAAATATTTATTTATCTAAATGATTTTTAACATTTCCATGCCAGTCAGGATTTTTTTCTTTCATTTCTGTGCAATTTGCGGCTTGCGCGCTTAAATGTAATTTCGAACACGATGTCCACTTTGATTTTGATGGATCGTCTTTAGCACTTTCTGAAACAACAACAGTTATTATAATTAACTCTCGAGCACTTCATTAACGGCTCACTGTGCTGTAAAGCGTCTCAATTTCGCGCTCCAAAAAACAAACGATGAATCTTGATCGAACAAAGTTGTTGCGAAAAGTTGCAAAATAATCAATGATTAGTTTTGTTACATTATTTACATAAATGCAAAAATTTGATTCAACTTTTTTGGAAAATGCATTTGTTTCATTCATGCCTTCCCTTCATCGCGGCAGTGCAAAAACTAATTATTAAGTTTCATGTGTAGCCAAGTGACCGTCAAACAAAGTTTTAAACCTTCTCCACGAAGGGAATACACTTTTTAAGAACACGACGAAAATAGTTTATGAAGCGTTGGAGCTTTCAATCTTCCATTTAAATCATTTGACGAGCAACTTGTCAAACAGTTCCCCTTCATTCAACTCCTCTACCCTAAAGATTCGCCAATTAAGCGAAGAACAAATAGCGTATTTTATTATGCCAAGGCCAAGTTACCGACAAACTAATTGCAATGCTGCACGCGTTGCTTCGTTGCTGATACATTTCTCGGACTCCAGTCTGATGCATGTTTTCAGATACCATATAACTGCAAGGTCTTTATACTTATAAGAGTTAAGTAAATATGTTTGTTTGTTGTTGTTGTTGTTTGTTGTTACCGTTTTTTCGGAAGAAAAGTTTCAATGCTTGATTCCGGTCATTCCTTCCTTCCTATTTTATCGGATTCTACATTAAGTAATCATATTTTTATCTATCTTGATCCTTACGCCATAAGATGACAGATGTCGTGTAAATAAAAATCATGATCCATGCAGTGTAGCACTAGTGTCTTATGCCTTTTATTAAGCGAAGCAGTTGATATGTCACGTCAACTTTCTCTGGTATAAGCAGTTAAGGAAATTTAAATTTAATAAGAGTTTTTAAAAGTTTTTACTTCAGCTGCCTCGTCGACAAAAAGCAAAAGAAGAAATAAAAATGAAAATAAAGGAGAAGCACATAAAGCAATTCAAACGTAAAATACGAAAAAATCGTAAAAAGTAGAAGGAAAACCACAAACGAAATGAATGTGTATAGAAAATCAACCCTTAAAGCCTAACAAATCAACACAAGCTCAGGCTTGCCTTATGCATAACCACATATATACACACATCTATCCATCCATACGCACATTTTCGCCTACATATTCACACTCATCATAGCCAGTGCCGCATAAAAAGCGTACATATTCAGTAAAGTCATTCAATTGCAAGCAAGTGGTTGAGTACCAGGATATCGTAAAGTAATTTTTGTTTTTTTTCTTCATTTCTTTCTTTCGCTCTTACAATTCCATTTTCCGTTAAGTTCAGTCCTTTCGGCATAGGCAAGCAAAGCTTTCATACGTTGAACGTCGTAGTAGTACCAGTGGTAGTTATAGCCGTAATAGTAGTAGTGGTAGTGTTGAATTTGATTTAGATGAACGGCTTTGTTTGTTTTCGTTATATGCGTTTTTATGCATTTCCCTCCGTTTTTCATTTAGACTCTCTTACGTTTTCACATTTTTTTTTTCTTTTTTTTTTTGGCATATTTTAGTTTTCCTATATGTATATGCATGCAAACGTATGCATATGTGTATGTGTGTATGATAGAAGAGGTTTTATTGAAAGTGATTGTTGTTGGTGCTGCTGTTAGTTGTTGGTGTTGTTTTTGTTGTCTTTGTTACGCTGTACACAAGTGTATTTGTCATGCACTTTGTCAACGACATTAAAGTCAAGAATACAACAACTTCATCATATTTATGTTAGCGGACGTATGTGAGTGTATGTATGTAGATTTATGTATGTGTGTGAGTATGTATAAATATCATTCGCTTTTTTCTGTTGTCATTGTTGTTCTTTGTTTTCTTGTTTTCACACTTTCGATTTAAAAAAGAAAAAAGAAAAAAGCAGTGGAATATTTGCAAAGCATTTTTAAAAGAAACTTGAACAATCTCTTCTCTGAATACAATTAGTTAAATCTTAAGTCTATGCGAATCAGTTTAAGCTATTTGCACAAAAAAAAAAAAAAAATTCCAACAGAATTTTAAAATGAATATCAAATCTCTACTTAGGCAGGGAGACATTTTCTAGTAAGGTAGAAAAACATTTTCAAGAGCTTAAGCTGATTACAAAAAAAAAAAAAAATAAAACATGGCCTCTTCCTATCAGATAAATAACTGAAATTGTGTGAAATTTATTTATATTTTGTTACCTTCCGCGCCTTATTTGCAACGTTTCCGCTAAAACGTTTTAATGGAATTCTTCCCGGTGATCCAGGTAGCTCACTGGTCAAGCAACTCGGTGAAGTACAAAAAAAAGAGTTCGAAACGCAACTTCTTCGAAACTCCAACACGTACTATTAATCCCTTACTTGGAGTTTCTTAGAGAAGTGACAAGGCGTCTGCAGAAGCGACCACTGCATGTGGATGCCGTTTGTCAGTGATACTCGCTCTAATTAGAGCAAGCAAGAAAATTATATTCGCCAATGACCGAAGCATATGTTCATTTTATTGACCAAGCCTCGTGTCCCTTAACCAATCTGATCCAATTTTAGTACCGACCTGCGGGAAAGAATTTCCAATGTTTCTATCAAATTTGAAGTTGGCATTTTTATCTTTGCGATCAGAAGACCGTCAACACCGCATACTATACAGGCATACGGACGGAGAGACAATGCTATATCGATTCAGAATTTCACGCTGATTAAGAATCTCTCAAACTTCCTTTTAGGTGCTGCACACATGATAAAATGAGTATCTCGTCCATATCAGCCCTTCCTTCAGAGGTGAGCTCAATAATATTCTAGTTTACCACAGGATCCAATCAGTCATTGATTGCCCATCAATGCTTTCTCTTCCTATATGAATTAAAAGAGGAAACTCTCTCACTATCTATGCAAACGTAGCATCACCGGTATCAGCAAATGAATCTTCAGGATTCTTTTCCCAATATTACAGTTATGCAAGGATAAGATTTCTTCAAATTTTTAATATGGCAGACACAGAGAAGTCATTACAGAAGAAGACATAGGCGGTGACCATAATTTAAGAGCTGCTTACTCAATGGGTAAAGGCATAGCAAGTAGACCCTATCGTATTGAGACTTAAACCTGCGACTACTGACTTGGTAATCGCAACTCTTTTTGCTACTAAAGTATGACATCTCCTATACGAGAGATATGTTACGTTATAAGAGAAGAGTAAAGAATAAAAAAAAAGGACTTTTTAGTGTCGTTTTTCAAGTTCTTAAGCAAAAACGCTTGCACTTTTCAAGCCCTTGAGGAATTTATATTGAATGGAAATAACTTTTGTTATTTTACGTCTTATATTACTCCACACTTAAGAGATGTTTGTCCAACAATTTGAAAAATGAGCTGTGGATAAGAATATGGCACGCGTCCACTAAGCTTTTCTTTCTCTTTCCTTACCTGCTTCCAATTTTCATCGCTTTGGCCGTACACTTGGCATCCCCTGAATGATGATAGGTCATTAAAAAAAAAAAAAAAAACAAACATTAAGCCTTAAGACTGTAATAATTCACTGCAGCACTTTCATCAACTACTCAAACAGAAAAACCTTACATGAGACCATAATAGGATTACCATAAACATTTTTAATGATATCAAGTAATTTTCGATAACAAGCAGACAGACAGAATAAATGCAAATGCAATTGCAAATGGGAGAAATTCTTGAGCATTTCTTTGATGAACGCCAGCGAGAATACATTATATGCAACACAGGACACTGGTAATATTTTTATCGTACTCGATACAGGACTTTCTGGAAATCAAAGTATTTTCTTCAAGCCATACGTCATGTATTACGTAGATAAGTCTAGGTAAGACTGTTTTACACCCTACTCCCTCTGGTGGTGAAAGCGTGTATTAAGAATGTGTGGGTGTACACAAAACACAAAACAACTTGAAATAGATCCATCATTTATGTATAGAATGTGATTCTGAATCGATCCAAATTTGTCTGTCCATCCTTTTTTCTTATATTCTTATTCCATACAAGTAGCAATTTTTGAGATATTTTCGGTCGACTTGCAATTACTTTTTGAATCGATCTAAGCTTGTTGTTCGTTTGGACGTCCGTCTGTCCATTTTATTTACTTGTCTTCAACCTACAAACCGCAATTTGTGTCATGTATTCATGAAATTTAGTACACTAACGTCTCTTGGTTCAACAACGAATGCTATTGAAAATTATTCAGATCGGATCATTTTTCCGACCACTTCCAATAGAACGCCTTTTTTTGAAAAATCATTATATAAACAACTGTAGGGCAGTGTAGGCCATTAAGCATGTTTAGTTTTGAATAACGACTAGGTATGCGTTTTTAAACTCATTGCTGGAAGTGGAAATTTCATTGACTAAACTTAAGTAAGTGAAATTTAAATAATTGAATTTTTTTCACTTTCGAATTTAACTGAATCGACATAAAGTTTCATTATTGTAAAATAAAAGAAGCTCTCAATGCGCACATAGCGCACAATAGCAAACCAAGTTAATCAAACAACGACTTGCACCACCATAGCCTGGGGTCCTGCATAACGTTCTGCATCGTACGTTACATTTCTTTAGAAATTCTATGACATACATGCACATCCAGCAGATGTCAATTCACGCTAAATCAGGTCAGTCAATTTGAATGTAATGGACATTGAAAAGTTCATTGTAAAAATCTGCCTCAATGGTTAATTTCACAGAGTGCTCGAATAAATGTTGTGCTCGCCTACCACATTCGCATTATATGACAGATCAACACATTGACTGTATGTGGCAGTTTAAAATCCCTCTAATGAGTTCATTTATCAAACGAACCTAAGAGCTAAAAAAAGCAAAAAAAAACAATAGAAAAACACAGTTAATTGCAGTCCAAAGTTTACTAATGATTTTGAACTTCAATTGTATTACTTAGCCAATGGAGTAACATTACCGTTGTTCGTTAAAGAGTAGCTTTAGTTGGAGCGTTGATTTTTTGACACTAACAAAAAGGTGTCATTAACTAACGAAGCATGTTTTATTGTAAGCAATTAAGAAAACTAAAACTCAAGTCGATGGATAATAAATCTCCGTTTTTAAGTGCAAAAGCAAATAAATATCATTACTTTTTTTTTCCTTTTTTCAACTTACCTTAATCAGTGCATTTAATGTTGAATAATATATATATCTTAAGAAGCGTAAATTTTGAGTGCATAAAAACATCGAAATCACTATAAAAATCACAATTGCATGCAATAATTGTTCACAAGATTTTCAAGTTAATTTAAAAAATTTATTTTCCTTTCATCTTCAATTACTGGAAATTTATTGCACTTTAGATTAATTCGTTTAATTGTATGTTAAAGTTATTAATTAAATATATGAACACATTCATATAGTTTAACTCACGCTTGAATAGATTAAAGTTATTTCATTTAAACGGAAATTACCAATCGAAAAAATAATAAAAAAATTTAAAAATCTACATATCATTCTACATATTTACATAAATTCATACATTTGAAAAGATCACTTGTTGTTTGCTCGACCAGATAATCAGTAAGAAAGTGATATACATTAAGCAAGTTGTAGCACTTGGTGAAGAAAGAAAATCCATTCTTCGAAGGATTGCCAGTTGTTGAAAGCAATGTTTCGAAGTTTTTTTAATAGCTTAGGTGTACGGAAGCACACATAAGCAGACAGACAAACTGACAAACTAACTAGAGTGATAGACAAAAGGACTAACAGACAGACTGACATATCGACACACCGAAGAACAGATTGAAGTAGCAAGTATCAAGAAACCATAAAGGTTCATCTCGTGGTAATTAGAAGGCAGTTGCGAGATGACTTTGACCTCATCGTTGGGCCACTACGTCCAAATGCAAAATAAAAAAGACAGAAAGACAGACTGACAGACAAACAGATTGACAAATTGAAAGACCGACATATAGACAAATGTATAAATTGATGGTATGAGATTTTGACGGACGGACAAACAAATGTTGACTTGTGCAGCAAACGGAAAGCAATTGAGAGTGGATCCCCAGCCCCCTGAAATTTACGTTTACATATAAGCTTTATTATCGCAGACCTTTACAACATAAACGCCTTTGCGGTCATTACGAACTTGTTTATTGATATATTATTTCCTATGTCGAGTTTAAGTTTTCCACCACTTATTGCGAAGGTAAAAATAGAGTTTCAATATAACAGGACATGAACGGACGAAGAGACGAACAAAACTAAATAAGAATATTTACTTTCCGGACAATTTTGAGGAGTATGTCTGTATGGCACTCTCGATACTACGAGGACTCCAGACGGATGGCTGAATGACTATAATATTTTAAACGCGAGCCAATTCTACTTAAGCTTTAATGCTAATCAAAAATACATGATTGTTGCAAGAGTGGTTACAAAATAACTAACTAAATTAATATATCCCGATAAATAACTTCATCAAGAAAATGTCCACATTTTGTATCAATAAAAGACGTCAGCTAAAAAAATTCGTGAAACGAAAAAAAAAAAAGACAGCTCTTATTTAATTAATTCAGCAAACACACAAGCAAACACGTCAGAGTACCGCATTTCACTGCACTTCACTTTATTTCACTTTAATATCATCCATGTGTGTATGATTTCGTTTTCATTCTCATAATAGCTGCTGTTTATTTAAAATTGTAAATCCACTATTAAGTGTTTTTGGCTACGGTGTGTTTGAATTTTCTTTTTATTACCTATACGCACAATCGTCATAACCATCTTTAATAACTCACAGAAACTTACACAGAATATTTGATTGAAGCCAATAAAAGTGTTAATGTCATATCCATTTATGTTACTAATAACTACATACACCGCTAAATCGTGGTTAACCCGTAAACGTCACTAACAAAACTGAAATATTCACCATGATAATCACAATGAAAATTATTTAATTTGGGCAATAGCAATAACAGCAACAACAAACGCGGCAGTAACAACAAAAATGGAAACAATATATATATATATAAGTATAAAGAGCGTAGCCCCCTCTAAGCTGAGTCAGAATATTTGCATTGAGCAGGCGTGCATTTAAAAGATGATAAAGCACCACACCGAACAATAAAGTAAACAGACTAGGAAAGCGTAAAGGGAAAGCCTACGTTTACCTTTTCAAAAGCATCAATTTTTTTATCCACCACCATCACCACCACCGCCACCACCATCGTCAAACTCTACGGCCCTCTACTAGCTCCATCACAACCACCCAAAACAATAATAGCATGCAGACATTATTTCTCATGCTCTCTCTCTCTCTCTCTCTCTTGCTCTCTGCATTCATTGTAGTGCTGAGAGAGAAGCTAATAAATGAGAGACCCGAGCATTGATGTGATAAAATGAAAGAAAGCTTTCGACTTTATTCAGATAGGCTTTAAAAATAATAAATGCTACTACTGTTGCTTACTAAACTTTTCTAATAAATATCTTGCTTTCGAATAATTTCCGCAAGTTCACACACTCGCACACACACACAAACACATACATGCACACAAGAACAATGTTTGAAAAAGAAAAAAAAATGTGTAAAATTTAGTTTACTTTACACCTCCTCATCGCAGTCGTAGTTGTGTGTGTGGCTACTAAGAACACTCTACGCGTAGTTTGTTTTTTTTTGTAAATATCGTAATTTCTCTCCCAGCGCGTAACCCGCACGATTCTCAAAACAAATTAGTGAGCAGACCCGTTACGGCACTTCGAGAGAGAGAGGGAGAGAGAGAGATAAAGACACAGAGAGCATAACAATAAAATACATTTACTGAGGGTGTAATAATGGTGGTGTGGTGTGATATCATTATATACAATGGGTATGTTACGCATCGCTAGGTATATTGTGGGCAAAAAAAAGCAAAATTACAAACAACAGAAAAAAAAAACGAAAACGGCAGTAGTAACTTTAAAAACGCCAACAAAAAAAAAAGAGAAAGACTTCACATACCATTAAACCGTGTAAATGTGAGTGCAATTACGTAATGAGCATGCGCTAAATATATATTTATATATATATGTATATATATTTCTTTTTTTTTCGGTCTGTAATTGAAAATAATAATAATACGCGCGCTAGCACACACACACACACACACACACACGCATATTAACAATCAAACAAATTAAATATAATTTAAGTACACACTGCAAGCGCTATAACAAAAGTAGTATAACCCAGCGCACAACTACATAGAAACAATAATCCAGCTCATCGCATTCAATCAACCAGTGTACGCAAGAAATCTCTTCTGCATACTTGAGGTCAGTGATATTTTACGATGGATGGTTTAATTCAACAACAATGATAAACACAACAACAAAACATTTATCATTTTGTATTTTTTTTTTTATTTTTTTTATTTTTTCATTTTTTCATTTGTTTTTTTTTTTATTTTTTTTTTTATTTTTTTTTTTTTTTTATATCTGAACTTATATTGCAATCGATATGACTTGATGCACTTACAGTTGAATATCATCTTTTTTGAAGTTTGTGTTATTACATTGTCTGCAAATTTGATGGACAGAGTTCAATCTCCTGAAAATCTCTGACTGACTGTAAGTTGTTGTACACTTGTAGTAGTTGCACGTTGTTAACTTGATAATAAAGTTTGGTAATGTGTTTTTATTGGTTTCTGCTTTTCTTCTTATTTCTACTTTTCTTATTTCTTTTTTTCTTTCTGCATGTAATGTTTTCATCCAGAAAATCTCTCTTTGCCAACTTTCAATAAATACAAATAAATATATAAATAAATAAATGCTTATGATTGACTGCAAATGTGATGTATTTTTGTCGATAGATTTATTTACACAGAAATAACAATAATAACAAGAATAAGAAATGCATTTATTTATATATATATATACTTTTTTATACAGTTAACTTTGTGATAAAATTTATTAATTTGATGAAAAAACTTCTCAAGATGGACAAGTGAAAACACTGTAGTGGGGCAGCATACTGCCATACCATATCATTTAATGCATTAATATCGTATAACGTGGTTGTATGAGAGGCGGTCGAGAAGGTGATCCGCCCTTACAACGAAACAGGTCTATATAACTCCAGACAAGACACTATTAACGAAAGAAAACAACGGCGGACAGTCGGACGGACAACCTTAGATTGATTCAGAAAGTGACTCCGAAACAATCAGCATAATAAAAGCTGTCAAGTTCTTCTGGAATTTGGATACAGCCGGACAAGCTTAATATACTTTGGTATTACAAAGGCTTAGGGTACAAAAATGAATATTCTTTTCTTTCATTGGCCAATCATATTACCTCTCCCTAGACTGAGCCTATTTATCTTATCATCTTATTCTGCACATTGCGTAATCTTATATTGCAAATTGCGTAAAACACTACAAGCTTGCAACTAACGAATCAGCATTAGTATTCGTAATGTAGTGATATATGAGCAGCAATAAGTTAGGTTAGAAGACATTCATCGTGTCAAGCTAATAAAGGTGCACAGCGTACAATTCGAAGAAGAAATAAACTTTGTTTTCATCAAGATAATTGAACTTTATTTTCATGAACCGAAATGTCAAATTGTATTGCATTGCACAATCCTTGTTGTTTTTATTGTGGAATGCAAAAGATAATTCGTGCATATTGTTTTTCGAGCATTGCACGTTGAAGATTCGAAAGGTCAAGCCTTGAAAAATGAACATGCAAGCAATACTGATGCTGACAGTTGTTTAGTATGATTGATGGGATTAGATTAACCAAAAAAAAAAAAAAAAAAAAAAAAAAAACTAAAAGAAAGGCCCTGAGGAAAAGCTACAAGAAAAAAAAATTTTTTCTTTTTGAATCTAAATGCTTCCCTTGCCAAATCGATCAAATCCACTGTGTGTATTTCAAACCATCTAATTGAGTCTTAACCTTGCATATATTCAAAACAAATTTTATTGCCGTTATATTTTTTTAGTTATGGCTTAATAAACAATGACAATAATAAAAGTTGCTAATGCTTATTGTTATCTATACCCTACCCCCCATCACTTGTGGTACAAAGGTATCAAGTTGGTGCGACTGTATGCAACACCTAGAAGGCGTTCACATAAACCACGCTGATCGGTTCAGAGTCACTTTCTCTATCGATCTAAGCTTGTGTGCCCGTTTGTCTATGTTGTTTTCTTGCACTCTACTTACAACCAACAATTTTTAAGATAATGTGTTTTGGCCTTAGAACAAACGCTATCGACAATGTTCGCATCGTTTCCCCTTTTTTGACTACATCCCATGCAAAAGCCTTATTTTAAAAGTAGATATATGGATAACTGTTGGTTGGGGTAAACTATTTAACCGTGGCCCACTATAGTACTCTTACTTGCTGTAGTCGAAAAATTTATTCCTTTTCTCTAAACAATAGTAGTAATAATAATAACAATTTTAATAAAAATGTAATTAAAATACTTTTTAGTAAAGCAATTAGAAGCTAAATACATATGAAAATCATTTTCTGTCGCTACCAAACGTACATCGCAAAAAAAATGTAACTAAACAATTTTATCGCTTTTTTCAACCCTTGACTTAATTCAGTTAATCGATTCCGTAAGTGAGGCATTCATGTATGCGATTACACGGTTAACTTCTAAATATGACATTATTCAAATAGCCAACGTCCCCGGTCCCGTCATGCATGACGAGTAGTAAAGAGACTCAGTAGTTTGAGAGATTAAGGCAATTGCTCTCAACGTTTAAAGGTGCGAAAAGACCCAGCGCTCAAAACTTGTTAACTGAGTAAAGTCACAATCATCCAGTCCCGGTGTTCGGTGCGGTCGTAGCTACAATGAGTGCTCAGTCGGCAAATGCGTAACATTCATCAATGGGACACACGTCCACTATGCTGCGATCACTCCTTAACATTTTTATTTGCCACTTTGTCGCCACCATTACCGTGTCACACGTATAGGGGACGAAAACAAAAACCAAAATCCATATTGATGTAAGTCTAGACATGTTCAAGGGCTTCGTTACTTGGTAGAAAGCTATTAATGCATCAATTTTACATCCTTCAGCTAGGATCGAATAGTTTTAGCTCACTTCAAACTTGTGAATGCTTAGAAATTCTTCTCTTCGAGAAATTTCATTCTTCAATCTTCAGGATCTTTACAAAAAAAAAAAGAAATTACATAAAATTTATTTAAAATGAATAAAGTACACTAAGGCGCGGTTACATGGCTTTGCACAGGCTGTTTCACCCCTTTCACCCAATGCATGGATGAAAAAATTGCCATTGACTGGCTTTTCAGTAACCCTATGAAGAATAACCCTTTCAATCACCGCAACAAAAGATTTCGATTGGAAGCTAAACAAAAAATTCTCTAAATTAAATACTTCAGCATTTAAATGAAGCACGTTTTCGCTTGATTTAAATACCATTTTCTGGCGAGTACTAAACTGAAGTGTGAAATCACTTCTTTCTTCCTCTTCATACCGTTTTCTATTATTCCATAGGCAATTCGGCAAGAAGATTAACAATTACATGAAACTTGTAGTGGGGAGTGCGTATGAGAATCACTTTAAAGGGTATATTTATATATATATATATATATATATAAAAAAAGGAGCAAGAAAACAAGTAAGAAAATAAAATTCGGTTGGTATCGAATCCTTTATACCCTTCGCCGTTATTCTAAAAAAGGCAAAAAAAATAAAAAAGACAACTAGAGTGGGTGTGGCTGATTTCTTGTATTTTCAAAATAAAAGTCTTTCTCGTACAGGCATGTGGGCGTTGTAGGCGTGTCTTTTGAAAAGTTTAGGTAAATTCAAAATTCTCTTGCAAACTTGTAGGCGAATGTTTACCACAAATACTACAAAGTTGCGCAAACAGACAAATGGACAGACGAATCGGCGGACATGTTTAGGTACACTCCAAATTTGAAATTGGTCAAGAATTTTTGCACTTTATAGGGTTCTTGTTTTCTACGCATTATAACTTTGGATAGGCGTGGTCAATTTTTTTGATTTTTGTGCAAAAACGTTAAAGCACCGCCCATAGAATATGCGTTCAAGTTTTTGTACATTTATATGCTGTCGTTTATGAGTGGATGAGCAGAAAATCAATTTTTCATTCCATTTGAAAAACAGAGATGTTTTCAGATTACGTGGTGCTGTGGTCGTGTCCTTCAAAAGATTTGGCCTTTTTTCAATGCGTGCAAGAACTTGCAATATTTCTGCCAAATTTGAAGTTGATAGCTATATTTTTTCGGCCAGGAGAATGTTTAGAACAGACGTGGCACAGACGGACGGACGGACAGACGGGCAGATTGACATGTTTAAATCGATTTACAACATTTGATGCTGGTCAAAAATATAGATACTTTGCGCGTCCTCTGCTGCTTCCTTCTGGGCGTTGCAAACGTTTTAACAAAAAGAATATTCCCATCATCCTTCAGTGATGGGTATAACAACACTTCTGGAAACTTTATGTTACCCTTTGAAAACGAGCTTCATTTGGATTTTAAAGTATTGCGATAAAATGCTATTTGAAACATGTTTAAAATAAAGCAATAATAACAACAAAGAAAACAATAACAATAATAACAACAACAATAACAAACGACAAAGACAAACACAACAATAACGGCTAAAACATGTAGCACGTGACTGCCGCTAATTACAAAAGTTCGCCAAAACAACACAACAAAGTGCATAAATAATAAGCATAGCAAGTATGGCAACCAGAGGCAGATAGATTAGTGTGTGTGAGCGCGTGAATTTCAGTAATAGAGAGAAAAAAATGACAAATTATTTCATGATGAAAAATATTTAAAGAAAAACTCGCGCACATGCAAGCAACGATTACTATGAAATTTTTAAATATTATAATTGCTTTTAATATTTTTTTTTGTTATGAAAAAATTTTACAACAAAAAAAAAAAAAAATAATAAAATATTTTCGCTATAACAGACAAAAGAAAAAATTTTACTTTTATAAATAAATATTTTTAGCTTTTATTAAATTCTTCATTTTTGTGTTTATTGTTTTTTTTTTTTTTCTTTTTTCTTATTTTATCAATCGTGCATGTCAAATTGAAAACTAAAAAGAATATTGATTCCATGTTCAATGCAATCAAACAGCCTCGAGTGTGGAAACATCTATCGTATCGTAACCGTACGTAGGCATTATGCTGCCATGATATTCATGTGCATGCATATATATATGTATGTGTATTCGTACTTGTATGTTATGTGAATTCTTTTTTTTTTTTTTTGGTACATGCTACAGACAAACTAAAAACTGAAGCCAATTTCCAGCGGAAGTTCTGCCATAAATGTTTGCCATTACCACTACTACTGCTACTGCTACTGCAACAACAGTAGCAAGTAAACAAAAAAAAAAAAGAAAACAAAAAAAAAGACTACAGATACTCCATAAAAGACAGATGCATTAAAATATCCTCTCCTTCTATAACGAGCGATGACGTCTGACTATACGAAGATCTATCAGATAAATAAACTGAAATTGATGTACTTATGTGCAAGCGAGTAAGTGCACATAGATGTGCACGCCTGCTTATATGTTTCGCATAAGAAGATTTTGTTGATATATTTATTTGCTTCTACCATCATTATGTCTATTGATTCCTATACTATAAGATTTAAAGGCGATTTTGAACGAGAAGAGCTTAAAAAACTAATACTTTACAATATGTGCACTAAACTATTTCTTTCGAATGCATAATAAAACGTTATATACATGCTTTACTGGAAAAATTCCCCTAATGCGCTATATCCTTTGAAAATAAGTTGATTTAAATATAAGCTTTGGAACCTTTTTTTTTAAATATCTTCTCCTGATCGTTACTCTTCTGCGTATATTAAAAGCGAAAAGAAAGTGTTAGCAAAACAGGGCAAGTCTTTCTCGGGGTCGGAATTATTCTTCAAAAATTGTTGTGCGAGTTGGAAGTTGGCCCGCCATCACGCCATCAAGTTAAACTCGATCCTACATAATCACCCTAGAACGTTGGCTTCACGTATGAAGAACACGCCTTAATCGTAGCATGGACTCATCTTAAAATTGATGCGTTAAGTCAAATAAAAGTGAAAAGCAACAGATAATGGTAGCTGTGAAGCTTCAACTCCAGGTTCAATCTTTATAATAAAACACTTCTTTGCATTGATGGTGTGATTCTGCAATTTATACTTCCAACCAATTCCATCTGATGAAATGATAACCAGTGCTTCCCATCCGAGTCCTCTTGCCCGCTTTCTTATCTGAACAGTTAAAATGCTCTTCTAAAAGGGATAATCACTACTGACCTAATAAATTGAAAATTTGGTTCCATTTAACGTAATCTACATTGGCAATCACCTTTCGACCTCCAGCTGTATTTAAGATATCGATACTTATTGGTATTTCCAGTAAAAGGAAGGTCCAACAGATAAATATATATGTGAATGGAAAAGGTAAATCTAGATCGCCCTCCCATTACAAAGAGGCATCTTGCAAAAGACTTTTGAAGTAAAGCGATTGATTTTCTGAAGCATTTTGTCGACCTGATCGATGAGTTAGTTGAAAAAAAAAAACATTTCTTTGGGTTGCTTATAAGAATAAAAATCGTAAGGAAGCAATGCTTAGTTTTACGCATACACATATATATTGTTTACATTTTCAAATGGATGCATATGGCAGACAGAGCCTGTAGCTCTATGCACATCAAGAAAAGCGCATATGTCACACAAATACTTTTTGCTTTTGCTTAGCTCTATACCAAATGTGACTTGAGGTACATGAACTTTATTATTATGTGAAAATATAAACGCGATAAACATTTTCTCGAAACGAAGATAACATAGTCAAGGCGCAAATCAATCTAAATTACGATAAGAAAGAATGTTACGTCATTGACATTAAAAAGTGTGAAAAGTATTAAGCCCCTACATGATCGAAATGGATTGATTCCATTAAACATTTCACTAAATGTGTATGTTTTGAGTCGAGACAGATTTTAAGCCATTTATTCGCGTCTCCTTCGTTCGTTTATTGCTAGAACGCGTACCGTTGCAAACTTTGGCAAAAGTAATTGAAGCTAACGTTGGTGAAAGTAATTAAAGTAATTAAAGCATACGCCAGACTATTTTATGGCATAATTAATGTTGGAGAGGTTTTACTACGACTGTTGTGTGATGAGAAGAGAAATTATTTTCTCTTATGAATAGTCACTGGTCGGATAAGGTCACAATACTGTTATAGATTGAATACGTTTCAGCAAAACAAACGTGAAGTGAGTAGTATAAGTGTAAGTTGATATGTGAGCATCATCTCTTATGCTCTTATCCTCCGTAAATAACTCTAAAATGTTGCAAGAAAAAACAAATATCTACAGATTGTATCTCAATAACCAGTTTCAAGTCATATGCTGACTCTTGCCTCGAAATACTGAACGTATAAAAAAAAAGCCAAGCTGTTATGATTCATAATCGGCCAGAAATCTAGAATATTTTGTGGGCAAAGGGACCACACGATGTCATAGAGAAAAAATCTAGCGCTTTTTATAAAAATTGATCACAACATAATGGTTAATAAATAATAAATTAACTGCTGATAGCCACAATTATAGAGATAATTATCTAAGTGGCGTAATTAAGCGATACATTCGCACATACAAAATTATTTTCAAACACTACAAACCTATTTCAGATTTCTGTGTAAATTCGTAAACCGTTAAAGTATTGCACTTCCCTTTATTTTTTGTTATTGTCCACTAAAAACTATCATATTTTTATTTATATTTATTATATTACATTATATGAACGCCTGCAATACTATAAACGTAGTTTAGTACCATTTTGTATATTAATCAATAAATAAATTTCATTTCTTAATATTTTTCTTTTTAAATTACGTTCGTAATGCAGTTTAAAAGTCTTTAATGTGTGTACGAAAGGTGGGAAAAATTGGATGAAATAAATTTAATTTTCAAGCAGGAATTTCTCAACTGAAACCATTTGATTTTGGTTTGTCTTGCATCTTAAGTTACTCACAAGTCTTGTTCATCGACATTGTTTCGCAATTCGAAATAAAGAAAAGGCATACTCCTAAAGGACATGGGAATAGAGTGGATAGCAAATACGAATGAAAAATATGGACTTCCGGCCAGGATTAGAGTTCGGGGAATATTTGCAGGCAACCGCAAGTGTATCATTAACATGCCGCGCGTCGCAAAACAAAATATATTACGTCAGGATTGAACACTTGTTATCTTGACTCAATTCTACTGATCACATGTAAAAGAAGCCCTTTCTATCTTTTAAAAACGCTTCTAATTCACGCTGGGAAATAATCGGATATTGGGGTTTGTATCTTTGCTGAGAGAAGATCTTTCCTAAGAAGAAATCGAGTAAATAGTTGCAAAATGATATTGTGGGGATTTCGTAAAATTATTGTTAAGTGCTAGTCGATTTGTTCTGCCTGGTTACCGTTTATTTGCATCGTTGGGCACCGACTTTCTAAGCAACGCTTTGCGAAAATATACGACAAAAGCTCGTTGACTGGTTTGCCTCAAAAAAACAACAGTTGTATTGGCGTAGCGCCCACAACCCAACAAATGAGAAAAATGTATAACTAGCGATGAGCAGTAATTCCAATAATGAAGTTTTTTTTGTCGTCTTCATACAGCAGGCCTACATTTTCTATAGAAAAATTTAGGTTCGATGTCTTCATAGCTGATATACTCTTGCTTTGTGATAGTACAATTAATTCATTTTTTTTCTTATCTATACATATTTTCTAACATTACACATTGCGGTATTATCATTTAGTCGTCAATCAAAAGTAATGCCGCAACGAATACTCACAATGGTAAAATATTCTGTAACACATACGTAACCGACCGCAATTTGCTTTTAGTAACAAATTTATTAATTAGTTTCAGGCCTGCCAACATTCTGCAAGCTTGCCAATTTTTTTTATATTCTAAAAATATTTTGACAGAGTTACCCGATTTCGTAAAATTAACAATAATTGGCATTTTGGATATTTCGCGTGTTTTTCTGAAAACCAAGCGATTCAAGTCGATTAATTGTTGTTTGTAGCGTTTGCTATTAACTGTTTTATCCGACTTTTCTCTGGTTCCGCCAAATACAAAATATCGTCTTCCTGCCAAAGTAATTTAATCTCGCATTCGACAAGTAAAACAAGACGGGATCTGCCCTTTAACTTTTAAAAGTGGGATTGTGAAAGTAGATGCACTTTCCATCCCCAGTTAGATCACTACAAAAAGAGAGAGAGAGATTTCTCTTTGCGTCTAGTTCGGCAATCGAAAAAACGTTTTCGGCGAATACTCTTTGCGTAGCAAAAGACCGGTCTTCTTCGTTGTTAGGAAAAGTGCTTTTCCGATACATGTATCACGACAGCTTACGGGTGTCAAAGCTGTAGAAAGACGCACCGTATCAGACATGTATGTCATCCACAGGTAGTGTTAGTTTCGTCCCTTGCCAAGTGGCGGTTTCACCTAACTCCGACAGTGTTCGAAATACGTTAAAAATTTTAAAGAAGGTGGCACATATTTCAATAGGTTTCAATGTCCGTTAGAAGTTAACAAAAAAATGTAATTTGTTAAATCCTCGTTGTAAAATCACCCATACCCACCGTTCACATGTGTTCTGGTGATGAGATTGTTTCATATATATCAAAAAGTGGAATTATATTTATTCCTCGACAATTTTTTGTTATATAAATAATTTAATGCTCTATCTATATGGGGAGGAGTGCCTTGCATATCGCCATGAAGTTAACCTGTAAAATATATCAAAAAATCTGAGATAGGCTCCTTCCATTAAAATTTTTTATTACAGATTTTATTTCTTACAGTTTCCCTGTAACTATTATACAAAGGCGTACTTCCACATACATAGTAACAATGAATCCTTCATTTTTTTTTTTTTTGTTTTTGTAAACATAACACATGATTGCATTTTCATATATTTTTTTTATTTTTTTTGGTAACTGTTTTTATTTGGTTCATTCCTCCTCATTGCGGCATTATTGTAAAATATACCTTAACGAAGACGTGAACCTATGTGAAGATAGTCCATCTCTTAACAAAGACCAAAAGGTAGACTACGTAATGTATGGTTAATTTCATGCGGGAATAAACCTGAAACGAGCTCTGATAAATATTTCAGAAGACTGTGCCCATATCGTTCATTGATGGACGATGTTGTTGCTCTTTTAATTAGCTTATAGGATGAGCATTAAAAACTCACCACAAAATATATATACTTTTCCTTCTTCTTTTATATCCACCGGCGAAGGGTCTATTCATTTTCTCAAAGCGTTTGCAACACCCAGAAGGACGCCTAGGAGACAACATAAATTATATATACCTTCTTGATCAGTGTCAAATTCTAAGCCGATGAACACATGTCCGTTCACCTATCTGTCTGTCGGTCTGTGTAATGTCTGTGCTAAACATTCTCCTGGTCGAAATAAGTGCAACTAATGGCAAAGATTGAAAGTTCTCGCGAATTAGTATCGAAATTGACTCAAATCGGAGAATCAAAGTTCACGACAAAAATATAAATTTGCATTTGGATTCTATGGATGGTCTTGCAGCACCTATACAAAAATTGAAAAAATCCGTTAAACCCACTCAACATGATAGAATATTAAAATTTCATTCTTCTATCGAATTTCACGAAACCATACAACGAAACTTCAGAAAGTCTGCATATTAATGCCTAATATCAAATCTCAATCATTCTAAAAATGTTTGTCCGTCCTTCTGTCTGGTCGCCTGTTAATCGCTGTGAGAGGTGAAGTTATGATCCCAAGAATGGAAATCTTTGCTTTAAATTTAGCAAAAACATTGCATCCAGATTAATATTAAAAGTGGGCCAATGGGAAGTATATCCCGTTTTATGATTTTTTTTTTTTTGCCTTAAGCTACATCAGATTTACGATATAAATTTCCACTTCTATTCTACAGAAATAAATGAAATCAGCGACGCCTATGCAATGTTCTTGGTTACGATTTTTCTTTGTATGGGCATCGAGAACGCCTCGAGATAGACCGACCTTTTATTAAGTTATATATAAAAATTGTCCGTTGTCCATCTTATTTTTCCATGTTCAACAAACAAGTCGCAGTTCTTAATTTATTTTGAAGAAACTTGATACACCGACATCCTTTGGCCCAAAAACGAATGCTATTAAGAATGGTTCGGATCGGACCACTTTTTCGACCACGTCCCATGTAACGTAACATTTTTGAAAAGTTATATGAACACTTATAGATTACGTAGAGGATTTCATGGTGCGCCGCGGCCCGTTACAGTGTTCTTATGAAAAATGCAATCGTGGCCGAATATAATTTTCTTACTATTTTTTTTTTCGAAAATTTTTTATGTCTACCATTCTGCTACGTCGATATTACTCTATTGAATTAATCGTATGCAAAGCGATTGAAATTGAAATCGTAACTACTGCTCATACTCATTGAACTGAAGTAAATGGAAACGTGCCGTCTTCAACACTTTTTGTTAAAGCCGTCGAGATGGTTCAGTGATTTCATACGATTTTTATCGATTTGGTTTTAACACACGGTTGTTATCAAACTTTCACGGGAAATAAAAAAAAAAAAAAAAACAGAAGAGTATTTATAAATAAAAGTCTTCAAAAGACTTAAAAACTCGATATCGGAAAAATGTCATTTCCGAAGGATCAATAAAAAATACTGAAAATTTAATGTTAAACTATGCTTTTATTCTTATACATCTACACATTCTTGCATATCCTCGACGTTTATGTATTTTGTATGGATTTACATGTATTTACCCACATGCATGCATGCATAGAGCTACAGGAGAAACAATACTCGACCGCACACAAATGGCAGCCTAATGAACTACATTGTAAAAATTTCATTGATATCCATTGTGAACGTGAGTGTAATGCCATATGTTGTTGCTTTTGTTGAAATTATTTTTTGTTTTTATTTTCTCTTTCTTGTTTTTTTTTTTTTCTTATTTCAGGATATGAGTATTCAATTTGTTTTTTCTCTTCCTCTTCGTCCTCTTCTTGTTCTTCTTTTTTCTTTTTTTTTATTTCATTTTCAGTTTTTTTATAACCTTACGCAAATATATAGGAGCAAAAAGAAAAAAAAAAAACGTTAGCGAGCAGAAAAACTTTTTTGTTTTTTATGAAATAAAATAAAAATCTGTGTAAAATATAAACTCTAGAATGGCCTGTGGTGGTTAGTGCTAGTATGTTGCACAGGAAAATGCAGGTATGCTTCGATGTATACATAAGCTTGTACGGAGATATAAAAATGGTTTACTGTCTTTTTTTATTTATTTATTTGTTGTTTTTATTTTTTTGCTTTATTTCATATCGACCTTTAAAAAAAGAATTTTTTTTTAATAAATAGTCAAAATAATAAAAAATCAATAAAGTAAAAAATATTTCGCTCACTTGCTTTCACGGGTTAACTGATCCTAATTAATTGTTATTAAAGGTGAATACTTGCCTTATAGCATATATGCTTTAAAAATATGGAACATGTAATAATGCACTCTCGGAAATACACCTTCAGCTCGTTGTTGCTGAAAGAACTGAAGCACCCAAAAAAGCCTGAGTGTCCCGAGAAGTTATCTAGAAGATGGTATTATTTCATATGCCGGACCTTAGTAAGGGGGGTCTGAAGTCATAACTAAACTACTTGTGCAATAACCAGCCGTGACAATCCTGAAAAAAGCCAAAGAGGAAAAGCCACGATATGAAGAATGACTATAGGTAGCTGTATAATATTAAGCGATAATGTAAACTGGCGATCTATCAGGTATCGAAGAATGCTATGAAAATAAGGGGAAGAATGCGAACATTGAAGCGATCCAAAAATGCGATCCACTTTTCGTAGACAATCATAGAGTCGTATCGCTTTGACTGTATTGGACAACCTGACCAGTACAAAATAAAATTGGTTATGAACATAATTTTGCTACGCGTTCCACATTCAAAGCCGTTAGACTAATTTTATGACTCTCTTACTGCAGATCAAGTGCAAAGCAAAAATTCAATCAATATTAAAATTGCAACCCTTAGGCGCATTTCTCTTCGATCCCTGCTTTTCAAGTACAATGCTCCGCTGACATTTTCAATCTATTTCTGATTGTCTTAAAATTTTATCTGCACCTTTAAAATAGGGCTTTGTTCTGACCAAGAACTTACTTTTTCACCAAATCTCCTTGTTACCACAACAATAAGTGTATTTCAAATAGAAACTATTTCTTTTAAAACCAGCCTTGGATGAGCTCCAGAATTGGACGCGTGTTTTTTAAGAATAGGTTCCTGGTAGGTACATACATATTTTTGGGAATCAGCTAAGTTAGATGAATCATCGATCCACAGTTAATAAAAAACACTGCCTACAATATACTATAAATCTTATTAAAGAGAAAAAGGGTGCTACTGCATAGTTCAATGTTGTATATAGATTGCAACGCTGTGTAAATAAATGAACAAAGTTTCTTAGTTACTGCATTTCTGCAGTCTCTTCTCCCTCTATTCGTAATATAAGTAATGCGATAATTTATCATGTTGTTGTAATAGGATATACGCTTACACGGCTTCTCGGTCTATCTTGGGCACGAATTCTTTCCATACAACTAATAATAAGTGTTAAACAATTCGTTCGACGACGATTACAACTTCATTCGGAATAGAGCACTAGACTCTAGACTGGTATCATCGAGCATACGCCTATGTGTACGGATTTTCATCTCAAATTTTAATACTGTCAAAATTCCGGAAAGAAACGGGAAACAGATGGATGGACACAAGTGCAAATCCCTTCTGAAGTGACATCTACACACTGCCCAGAGCGTGCATTAGACAAAACCCATAGGTATCCCTCGTCTTGGAAGACAATGCTGCAGGTCCAAGACTGGAATACCGAATGTAGAGGTTTGAGTGTAATCGTAATCCTTCGCTCTGGGCAAAGCGAAGACCACCATGAGGATTCTTAGCTTGATAGTTAATCCTGTGAGACATATACCAAGACTGGAGCCCCAGAAATGAAGGTTTGAATGTGATGCTCAGTCGACAAAGGCCGACGAGTCTATGGTGTGGCCATCGCTTGGACTACGTTTACATTTCCACAATTCTTTGCGACCGTCAGCACGTATATATGTACGTACAGGTGACATCCCCTGAGTGACTGGTCATAGCGTTTTTATTACGCATTCTTGCTGGTAACGCACGGAATAACGAAATTATTATGACGCCACATTTGGAAGTTGATGCACATAATACAAACCGATTTGGAAGTGCTTTTGTTATAATGAAAGCTTTATCTTTTCTTTGTTATAATTATTACTTTTTTATATCATAATATGAACATGAATGCTCAGGTACGGACATGCGATTATTTACCGTAAATGCATTTGAGCATTCAAAAGAAATCAGCTTCATTTCATCTGCTCGCCTTGCGTTCAGCTTACACATAGAATGAATAATATATGTAGTGCGTATCAAGTCAGTAGCTTTAAGATCTGCTTTTTTGTTACTGCTTAATACAATAAAAAAACAAAAATAAAAGCACGCACACGACCCTGCATATACAAATAAAAAAATTTTAAATTTCTTCAATTAATTCTACTTTTTAGGAAAAATGACTACTTTTTGTTTAAATTATTAATCAATCATATTTAAATGAATTTGTTGTATTCATTTGAAACCGTTGATATATATGGAGGTTTCCAAAAATTCACAAAAGGTTAAATAACTTTAAATTATTTGTTTATTTCCGTTTAAAAGACTTCCGTTCGTGCCTGCTGAGCGCAGCACTAACAGACTGCCAGCATGTCACTCCATTCACTCTTTTTGCTACACTTAGTTACTATAGGGTTCAAATGTTTGAAAATTTCTGTATAATTTGAAGAAACTTTGAAAGCAAGATACTGAGTCGATTAAAGTCCGTCCTTCTAACCATTTTTGCGTGCATTCATTGATCATCTATTTTTGGCAAAAATCGAAACTAACGGTAACACACCTGTTCTTAGTTTAGACACGCACAAGTCAAATTCTAAAAGAGGCGTGATTTGCTCATAAAATTGGAAAATCATTCTGGAAAGATATCTAAAATATATATATTTGATAAATACTGATTCACAAAAATGGATGAAAAATCTCAACACTGACGCTGACTATTAAAAAAACTGTAATACATATAAACTGGTAGAGCGTGTAGTGAGTAAGGCAGAAGAAAATCTCGTTAAATAACTTACACTATTTGTGGTACAAGAAAATATTAAACTTGTTCGGACGTATGTAACAGCCAGGAGGACTTGAGATGGACCCACCTTTTATTACATTACATGTAGAAAATGATTCCGAATCGATTTAAGTTTGTCCGTCCGTCTGTCACTTCTGTTTTCTTATGTAAAAGATACAGTCTTTGAGATCGATCGATTCAGAATGACTTTTTGAATCGACCTATGCTTCTTCTTCGTCTGTACATTCGTTCAACTGTCTGTTCGTCTTGTTTTCTCGTACGCAAGCTGCAGGTCGCAAATTTTGAAATATTTTAATAAAATCTTGTATACCGACGTGTCTTGGATCGGGGACGAATGCTTTTGGTAATAGCTCAGATCGGAGCACTTTTTCGACTGCTTGCCTTATAACGCCTTATTAAGCGAAAGAATGTGGACTATTCAATAGTGGACCGTGGCCCTCTATTCTGTTTTGACTTGTTTTATTATACGTCAGATCACATCTTTTGACACTCACCACACTTCTTTATACCAAAAGCTGCTTATCTGTATATCTGTAAAGTATTATTATTATCTATACAGAATTTCATGTGAAAATCTCGATAGATATAATGAACATTCGAATGTGGAGTTAAGCCGTTAGAGGGAAGTTCAGAAAATATTAACGATTTGTCCGAAATTTGAAAATCGTCTAATAAATATTAGGCTGACTATTAGGCCGTTGCAACTCAATCGCTAATTAGCGCTAACTAATTTGAAAAGCATTAATTTTTTGCTTAACACCTACTGTGCCTTTACTAACGTTAAAGCGTATGGTTGTAAGTGGCAATTAGCATAAAGATAATGAACAAAATGTTCATTTTACACAGCTGGAACACAATCAACTGAGAGAATGAAACCAAAGAAAAAATCAAAAAATTAAAATAACAGATAAGAGAATTATGTTCACTTTAGAATGAATCTCTAACACCCAACATAAGTGGGCTGATTATAAATGTGAAATATATTTTTATGTAGATGTATATGACGGGACAGGTTTTATATAACTTTAACCAAGCTTAGGAAATATTTTTATCCAATCAATATTTCTTATGGGCTCTAAGTTGCAATTTTTCATGCGTTGTGGCCATGTTTGCGTGCGAATCATCCACCATTTATGGTACAACGGTATATTCAGTTTTTGTGAATATATACAAGGCCCAGAAGAATTCGAGATGAACTCACCTTTCATTTGCTGAATCAATGATGTTTTTATATTAAGCGAAATTGTGTAGGGTATTTAATGGTGGACTCTAGCCCAAAATATACTTTCACTTATTTTATTCAAAATTCTCTTAGTATACATACAAAATTTGAGACTAGAGCCTTATTCGGACCTTATCCCTAGTCGTGCCGTCTAAAAACTGCTACTGTATACCTCACCTAAAAGTGCACAGAGCAGGACGAATTTGACGGCCAAGAGCGTCTCAGCAGCGGGCGTCTCTTTAGTTGCGATTGGCTGGTAGTTACTTCTGAATGCCAGCTTGCAGTAACAAAACGTATACACGATCAACCATACCGTCTTTCCTCTCTGACCTTCACCGTGTGCCTAACTGAATAACTGCCCTTGAAAGCTGAGATTATGTTTGCTTTTTGTACAAACTTTAAGACATGTTTCTGACCGTCGCAAAGCAAACGCTAAGCTTGGTAGACTTTTAGTTTTGCGTGCAAAAGGTTAGTGACAACAATAATTTCTCACTTGTGCAAGTGCATGTATATCAAACATTAACTGGCTGTCAATTAACATTGCGTGTGCTTGCATGCACGTCGACCGTAATTACAAAAGTGCATAACAATATACCGGTCGTAACTAAGAAAGCTTTAATGAACAACTAAACAACATTAATTGCTTTTTTATAAAAACACACCAGTCAGATACTGAAGCCACAAGTATATCAAATATATCATCGTGTTTGTAAAATTGAGACTTTTCTGTGAATTAAATACAAATTGATGATCTAAAGAAGACTATGTGGTTAAGTTACTTGCTTAAGTCTTTTTGGGCGGATGTTATTTAATGTAAACATCTCAGTCAATGTTCGTATTTGCATTTTCTTCTCTTGGTGCGGTTTTCAAAATTGAAAAACTTAAAAATTTCTTGAATACTCACTACTAAGATCAATGGAGCAAATAGAAGAACAGTATTATCAAAAGCAGAAAATGGTCTTATGTCGCCTATGATCACAAGGCCAAATATTGATCCTAATAAATATTCATAAAAGTCATTTAAGTACTCTGAGTCGACCTTCTAACACTTTTCCGAAATGAAAGAATTCCATGCGAACTGCTGAACTTTCTTAACAATCTTACCTTGCGGGGAACATAATTTTGTCGTTTATTATTAGAGGTTATAAGTTAGGAGAATAAGAAACGAAAATACTTTAAACTTATCTAATAGTTGAGGAACTTACAGGTACTTACCGCTCCATATTTCTCTAATTCGTGTGCTCGTGTATATCAGTTAAGACTGCTCCTCTTAGGATTTTTAAAAGGTTGCATTACCCAGCTAAATGTGGATTATCGCACTTGAAGTATTGAAATTCGCAAGTCACTTCACAGAAGGTTACAACACAGGCAACACATTTACATGAACTCATGTGTCTCTTAGAACATGCAGGCAACGATGGATCTTGGCACTTCTTGAAAACTTGCAACTCACATGGCACCGGCTAGTTTTGAAGCTAAGTGTTGTAAGTCACATAAGAATTTACAGCATAAGAATATATATTTAATTTCAGTTGTTGATCCAACATAATAATAAACCTGGTTCCAATCACACGTAATATTTTTATGCATTTTATACAAGCGGTCTAGTTAGCTTTGGTGGTATTAGTTAGCTTTCGTTAATTCTGTGATGATCATCAATTTCATCTTAAGAAATTTCATGTCTCGAAAGAAGGTTCACTTTCGCCCGAGGCATTTTATACCGAGCTTCCCGTACACGCATAAACTAGTACGGAGTTTTATTCGACCTGTCATATAAGGAAGGCGAGTAAATCATAAATTTATCTTTCGCAAAGTATCGAGCCCTTCACAATCATATTTAAAACTTGTGATTTTTTGAATTTTAAAAAGACGAAACATTAAGTAGGTTAGGCCTTATGTGAAAAGTCGTGTCTGTATTGATCGCGCTGTCGTATACAAAGCCCTGACAAATTCTTGAACAAACACTTTGGCAACTTTACGGTTCACGCAAGAATAATTTTAAGAGCGTTTTCTCCTTTGTCTAAATTGGATTGATGCGCAAAATGTCAAAGGGACAATAGTTTTTTTCAATAATAACAACGAAATGGACCAGCCAAGGCAATGTATGGGTATAAATGTCGTTACATTTATTAGTGCGAACAAAAATTGAGATGATTTCAAAAATTAAAATGAGAAACCTCTCGGGTATTCAGGAATCATGAAATTATTTATTTACGCGTTGGTAGTAGTGACCTCAATATCTATGCAGAGTTTTATTGAAACGTTTCAGAGTTACGTTCGGTTTACTCTACCTTTGAAGCAATAGTTCCTAACTAACAGCGCGCCGTGAAAGGTATCATTAGAGAGATATGAGACTTGTATCTACGCATACGCATATCGTACCAACACCGAAAAAAGAGCGCGAAAGTTGGTCAAGCATCAGATTATGACAGTTTTCTTCGTTTACCGTTGTCGTGTTCCCCCAAACTCTTAGTAAGATATAGTTTTTGAATTTTATCAATGCCATGAAATCGAGAAATTTGGATGAATAAATAAATATTTTTCATTTTATAAATAAATTCACTTTACTCTTTAATCACTTTAGCACTAAACACTTAACACTTGTAATTGTACACATTTCTCAAGCAAAGCGAAAAGCGAACGTTGGTGCTCGTAGCAAACAATAATAACAAATAAAAAGAGTTCGTTCAATAACTTTCCTTCATTGTCTTATTAGTAATTTTTTCTCCAACCAATAAAAGTACCGAGTAGCTTCACCACACTTGTTCGTTCTCTTGCAATTAACTCCTCAGTGCTTTTCAAAATAGATGAGCAGAGCGCATAAGCATAAGCACAACGAAGTCTAAGTATCATCATTATCATTACCATCATCATACTCGAAGGAAGGAAAATGAAATTAATTTCAAATTCAAATTGTGCAATAAGTGACGAAACTATTGAAAGACTGAATGCTCATTTGAGATTTCGTTATACAACATCTATCTCAGTAAAAATAGAGTGAAAAGTGCATTCAACACAGATGAGAACGTAAGCTACTGCCTTTGTATTGGAATCTAACATTTATATTAATTCCAATATTTTTTGAACATCAGCTTAGAATAGAGTTTACTAAGGAAATTTGCCTACATTTTGCACCTGTACTTCCTTTATGTACCAGAAGTCTATCCAGCAAGCTATGACTCTTGTTTTTCGATTTTTACGAACGAAAGAGGCAACATCGTGTATGTGACTGCATCGACGTATCCTAACCGGGGAGGGAGAGTGGTACCATTTCGAAAATCCCAGTCGCAAAAATTAATGAGAAGATCAAATCTATATACAGACTGCGTTTATCGGAATCAGAAGACTTTGGACTGTTGTTAGTTGTTAAAGCTGTTCGAAAATTCGAGATAAATATCAAAAAAGCAACACAAATCCATTTATTTACATGACGTCCGTCCATCCATGCCTCCAGCCAAACCGGTTCACGATATGTCAGTAGCACGGATTTAGGAAGGCCATGCAACTCACTCATCAAACAGGAGTTGTCCCTATTACCACTTTTGCATCCGTTTGCATTGCACTCGCACTTACTAAGCAGCGCTTCACTTCTCACGGAAATTTACGAATGTTGCTCAAAAGAGCCTCAGTTTCTTTGGCGTGGCATACATAAACTGCCAGAAAGGTGGAAAACATGTATAGCCAACAATGGACAAAACGTCTTTTTATACAAAAATTTCTGTTTCTCTTCAGTTGTCCTTGACTAATGCATCAATCAAAGCTTATTATTTCCCTTATTAAACTAATTGTTCGAATATTTCTCTCGAAGCAACAACGTCACTCATTGCAACTTTAACTTTTAAAGTAAAACTTCTGGTTATGCTTTTTATTGATTGATTTCTTCGACGCAAGTTTAGTAACGAAAAGAATAAAAACAAATTATTTTCAAAGACTTCAGAGAGCCAAATTTTCCTCTTGTTTACGATCATTTAACAACAAAGTAAAGTTATGGGTTAAAAGCGAGTCATTAAAAAAAAAAAAAAAACAATCTCTTGCATTAATCTTACATATATTACATGTACAGGGACTTAATTCTGATGCATAAAATGGACGCTAAGGTCATTCAGATCAAGAATCAATGTATTCTTTGAGAAAATGAATTTCATTTTTACTAATGCCTTGAAATGAATGAGCTCTAGGTTAGCAATAGACGCTCAGACGAGTTTAGTCTATTTTCTTAAATGCCCGTTGCCCTGTCTAGCTGCTCGTCTTTATGAAACACACTAAAAATATTCTAAATAAAGTCAATTTTCATATTTGTTTTTGACACTTATTTTGCTATACGTCTTATATGCACTATTCAATATGACCTCATAAAGGACGCTCTCTTTTCATGTTACTGCTACATTTCTTTTAAAAAATCTGATAAAATATTCGCTCTTGTGGAAACCGCAATTTTGCAATGTGTTATCATGGCAACCTCTATGCAAGAAATAATCCTCCTAATTAAGCAGACTCAAGCAATGAATTCGAGCCAAACATGAATATATATATGTACATGGTATAAATTCAAATTTCCTAAAAAGCGTACTAAGAGAGAGCATTTAAAAAAAAAAGTAAAATTTAACACTAGTAAATTTGTGTAGGCGTGGCTGATTTTTTCCAATTTTGCACGTAATGAGTAGAGTGTTTCGTAAAGTTACTGTGGAAATTATCAGTTTTTTAACAAATTTTTGTTAAAAAAAACGGAGTTGCGTTCAGTTTCACGATTCACTGCAGGCTTCTGCTCTGCCCAACTTGCAGTGTTTCTGCCAAATTTTAAGCTGATATCCTAATTTTTCCGACTAGTAGAACGCCAACAACAAGCACCGCCCAGATGGACAGACATGACTTAAACAATTCAAAATATCCCGGTGATCAAGAATAAATATACTTTATAGTGTCTCCGAAGCTTCCCTTGAAATGATCGTATTTGCGAGCGTGCAAAGCAATTGTCAACGCGCTGTAAGAGCAAGTATGCCCGGAATATTTGAAAGTAAAAGCTTTCCTTTCCTGTAGAAAAAATCATTCGTAATTTATCGTTTCAACACAAGCAAGTTAAAACTCTACAGCGGAGCATGGCTCATCGTTAGATGCCCAATACCATCCTACAGCTATTCATATACTTTTGAAAATAAGGCGTTATGTAGGCAGTGTTCGTCCTTGGACCAAAACTCGTGATTTTGTTAAATTTTATCGAAATACTTCAAAAATCCGCCCTTTAGGAAAACAAGATAGACAGGTGGACGGACGGACAATCGTAGATTAATTCAGAAAGTGATCCAGACTTGATCGGTATAATAAAAGATGAGTCTATCATTATTTCAATCTTTCCGTTAAGTAATCTTCTTCTCATTTACTGTAAGTCAAAAGCGAAGCAACAGATCCAATTCTTTTCTTTCCACTATAGTGATGCGCTGATAAGATCATGATAGTTGAGCAAGGCCGACCCCTGAACACCTTACACTGTTTCCAAAACTGCACCACGTTTCCGTGAAAAGGCTCCTTCACCTTTTTTCCGCAAGTAAACGTACCTAGAACACACTTCTGAATGAAATTTGGATCACATTTTGTTTTTTCAATATATTGTTTGAAATTTGCCCTTATTTGTAAAGAATGCATACATCGCCGTACAGCATACAGAAATTGTGAAAACTTATTATGGAAACAATGAATCCACGGTTATGTCTCTTGCATATGGGATGAAAATCAATCATTTAATTAAATGATTTCATAAATAAGGATTTGTGCCCCTTTGGTGTAAAGAAGAAGTGTCTGATGTTCTTAGCGTGTTTTTTTGTGTAGAGAAACCATTTTTTGGACGTAGTTTCTAGGCGTTGCAGTTATCGTCAATGGAGAAGGCTAGAAAGATATGATAAACGACTTTTTGGAGCAAAAATTGGATGCTTTCGATTTGGACCATAAGTGGCTTCAATAAAATGTTATGGAATCTCCAAAATGCCACAGTTTGCTACACAAATCGAGCGTAATAACTCTATTGAATTTTTTACTTTGAGGTTATGTTGGGGCACTGCCTCACTCCAATAAACCGTGAACTCTCAATGACCTTGTTTACAAAGATTGTTCTTCTTCTTACTGAAATCAAAGCAGACTTTTGTGAAAAAATAGAAAGCACTTGGGTTGCAGGATTGAATTTGCTGAATTCGCAGAAGTCCAGAGTCCATCATTTCCATGAAATCGTTTTTAAAAAAGTAAGAAAATTATATTTGATCGTGAATCTTTTATACCCTTCACCGTTATCCTAAAAATGCAAAAAAAAAGTAAAAGAACGATATTTCCCTTTGAGAAGAAACAAAATCAGTATGCCCCCATTTACCAATGATGGGTAAAAAAAATAAACACAAAAGTCAAAACGACAATTTTCGCATTTTACAGTTAAGAAAAAGGCAATGAAAATACTTTGTAATCATTTATGATGCTATGGAGCGATGTGTATATGTAACATCTTGTAAAACATTGTAACTCGGTTATGGTGAATGTGTTGACAACATTGCCAATGTAATAAGCATTTCTTTTTTGCCTTTGTATGGCTTTTAAGACACACGTGCCAGCACGTCGCATTACCTACACTGTATTCGGTCAGGAGCTAAAATTTCTAAACATGAATGAGACCAAATAAAATTGTGGCAATCCACGTTTAGTTAGAGCGAGATCCGTGTGACCATGTTCAAAATCTAGACGCCTCTATGCTCATAAGTTGGAACTGTTCTTTTTCTTTACATCAATCCTCTGGAGGAGAGCTCTCCTTTTTTTTGAACACTTACTCCCATTGAGGCCACTTCAGTTACACCCTTTTTTTTGCGATACATTTTATTCGCCTCAACTTAGTGTTACATACCTGAATCAATCACATCTATCTGCTGCAGAAAAGAAAAACATCAAGAGAGAAAAATATCACATAAATGCTGATCGCACAAAAACAGATTCAATTGTACAGTAAATAAATGAACCGGAACAACTTCCAATTAAAATTTAGTATAATTTCATTATTTCAAGCTGCCGCACAACATGGCAAGGAATTTGATCTCCAAAAAATGGAAAAAAATTCCTTTATTTCATATCTAGTCATGAGAATAACAAAAGACTTTGAATGCGAAAAAGTTCTTCGTACGGTACGGAGCATATTGATTGCAGGGAATTGCTTATTACAAATACATACATGTACAAATATATATTCATTTACATTTTATATCTTCATCGTAGGAAATCCAAGCTTACAAATAGAGTAGTAACTAAGAACGTACATGTATACGTGTGCTTCTAATATCCAAACGCAGAGGATGGCAATAAAATCAATTTATTCATAGAGAGAGAGAGAGAGAGCAAAGTGAGAAATAAGAAAACTATATTCATATTAGGATAAATCTGAAATTCAGAACGTTTGCATAAACTCCTATTATTATCATTATTATTATTGCTATTATTATGTTATTAGATAAGCGAAAAAGTATTAAGCCTTTAGAAAAGTGAAAAATGCCTTCACTCCTTTTATTTCATTTATGCAATTAACTGAGTGATATGGAAGCATCAATATATCAAACGATCTAACTAAAGGTATATTTGCTATTGAGCTAAATATTTTTTAGACTTTATCAGCGAATGTTCGTTATACGAAAGTGATGCTTTTACACATATACGAAAAAGATTTAAGCACGAAAATGCAAGAACATGCATAGACGCCATTCTCATTATAAGCAGCAGCTAAACACAGGCATAAACATTTTATATTGTTGATCGAAGGAATAAATTTCATTTTCCTTTTCCATATTTGAATATGTGTTTATGCAGTAATTTTTGTTTAAACTGTTTGCAATTTGCAGCAGAAATATCGCCAGAGAAAGTAATATTCTGATGAGTTTTGTAAATCCGAAGAATTTTAATGGATCGACATAAGGACAATAGCACAAAGCATACAGCACTCAGAACAATGTAATCAAACACAATTGCAAACATTCACACAATTCTTATTCCTTTTGTGCATGTGTGTGTGTGTGTGTGTGTGAATGTATGCTTGCATATATGCGCATATGCGTAACATGTATCTAAAAAGCAGACCAGCATTTCGGGCAATAATATCGAAAAAAAATGCAGAAATCCCGCACATGTATACCTATATGCCGCAGAGGGTTTCGATGTATATATATGTGTGAATGTATGCATCCCTTCACCTAAACGGGCAGTTTTTCTTGTTTTTTTTTTCTTTACATTCATCCACGCGTATGTACGTTAGTACATAGATGTAAACAAACAACTGCAATGTTCTATTTTTGACTACATCTTTACACATAGTTATGTGTGTATGCATGCATTTACATATATATATATATATATACATATAGGTGTTCGCTTTGCATTCTCTCTCAGTGACTGAGAGCTCTTGCCCATGACGGGCGTCTGATATGACTCACGTCAAAACGAATGCAACGGCATTTTTCCATAGCAGCGTACATAACAAACATTAAGTGCAAAATTGTCCTCAGTAAATCATGTTTTGCGATTTCGTATGTGAATATCTGCCTTGGCAAACAAACATTTGCGCAAATGCATGCGTGTATTGTTATATGCGTATGTGCATATGGGGATATATGCACATATATATTCGTTTTAGTTGATTTGCATCCACAAAATCAAAAAAAGGAAAAAAAAAGAAGAGAAATTTTTCAAAATGTCCACTTTGACGACCGAAATGAGGGCCTGTGCTTTCTGTAAAAGAGTTAATAACGATTTACCACCAGCATGGATTCAAATGCACACACATATATGCACATTTCTATTAACAACTTGGTTTACCAGACTTAATCATATAAATTAGGTGAAGAAAAAAAAAATGTCTTCCTTTTTTTTTTTTTTTGATATCATATAAGCTTCAAGGATTAACATTCATGTTGTTGGCTTAAGAGGTGACAGAATGTGTGGAAAAATTCATTATTCCAAAGAAATTTTTTCTTTGAGATTTCGAGTCCGTCCCCCCGAACACTTCGAAACGTTTAGCTTTGTTGTTAGTCTCAAATTTCTCTTTAGAAAGTGTTTTTGTTCAGTTGCGGAAGCATTTTCAAACAAAAATACGTTAGTATTACCCTCATTAAGATGAACGTTACATGGACAGGAGGCTAAAAGCGTTTCGAAAGCGTTTCAATAACATATATAGCTGCTTGGATGAAATTTTTCTTGTTATCTAACATTTTACCAATCGGTAATCTGTTGACAATTTCTTTTCCCATCGACGCAGCAGGACAGAAACAATTACGCCAAAGTCAAATTAATTATAGTTCTCATTACATTATCTCCACAATTTTTGGATGGGATCAATGTTGCAGTAATTGTTTGCTCTCTAATAATGAAGGACTTAGGGGGTCTGCGAAAAGTTTCTCAAGTATAAGTTATTCATGTCTGCGTGCAAATGTATGCAAAATCGTTCACAGTTATCTGGGTAACTGTGTCAATTTTATTTAAGTATTGATTAATTGCAGGACACTGCCTCTTTGTCACACAAGCTCCCTATACGTTTCACAAGTTTGTTTACAGTGTACATCCGATCTATCTATCTGATGTACAAGTGATCTTTTTTCAATTTGAACCAAAAATCGCATGGACCGCACAGGCTTTTAATTTAAAGAAGCCCCCCACGACAATGATCAGGATGCTATTATTTTCTAATACTTTTCGAAAATATTATTTGTTTTTATATTAATCATATTATATTATATATTAAAAATTTTCTTTCATTCGAAAATATGCTTTGTTTTAAGCTGTCACAGCAGAGTTAGCCTTTAAGCAAAAAAAAAAAAAAAACACAATTCATTTATGCCGCAACTTTATCTTATTCACGTACTCGAAATTGTACTTATAAGCAACTCAAGAAATCTGCTGACAAAACAGTTGCCTAAGTTTAGGCAAATATTGATTTTATAAATCGTGGCATACATACTCGTTGCCTTAAAGTTCAAACAGAAAGTAGTCTTAAAATATCACTTTAAATTTAAACACAAAAACAAAATAACAAAAAAAATCAAAATCAAAATATTCCTGTTCAACAAGTGACACTTGTTCGACGCAGCAATAAGACAAAAGGGAAACTTTTTCTAAAGGGAATCAACTGGAAGTAATGTTTATATAGCGACAGAAAAGTTACTGCTAGCAATAGTGTTAAGTAAATGTAGTTCATAAAAGTTATTTCATTGGAAACGACCAATGAGCATTAATTGGCAGCGCAGATAACTGTGTGCCTGAGTAGTAGAGTAGATTATAAAGTTAATAAATTATTCTATTAGCTGAAGGTACGACCATTTCAAAAGTGATTGTAGCTTGTAGATAAATGAAAGGAAAAGCAAGAGTATGTTGTCCGACTATCAGCTCCATACGGTTTAGATTAATATTTCCACCTGTAACCGTGTGAGCTTTTATAATAATACTTAATGTTAGACGAATTTAATTATTATCCATTTGTTCTGTTTTTTCAATCCCAAAAATCGGACAAATTAAAATCGGATGCTTTCGCAACATCACTTCTACATAAAATATGAAACATGTCTCGATATTTCTTAACATAATTATGCCAAAGAATTAATTAAATATCTTGAGATAAATAAAAAGGGACTACAAAACACCTCCACCTTTGAATATCAAACAACCTCAACTCGAAAATAGTTAATCGATCTGCGGATACGCGTAACGAATCACGATTATTTCCTAATCAAAGGTAAAAAACTTACAATAGTAAAATCGCCGTACATGCGATGTAAAATTTCGCAGACTGTGGCACGGAAAGTTGCAAGTATGAATAAACAAAAGGATAAGTTATATGCAACGAAAGAAGCAGCTAAGCTTATAATCCAATTGTAGAATGTAGTTTCGATCATTAACTCCAATAGCGAATAGAGCTAAATAAAGAAGAGTGTTAAAGGATTAATTGTAGAAATCTAGATTCCACTTACAATTCGAACAACTCAGCGGGCTGTCGCATAGCAGAGTTGACAGGGGTCGCGACCAGCAAGTCATTATTGCCAGATTCATACCCCAGTGGGTTTTAATCGTTTAAGGTTATAACGGTTGTGAGTGGTCAAAGGTTAGTGGCTTAACACTTATTGATTAGGTTCACATCCATTAGGCTTCGACTACTCCTTATCTCTTTCTCTCTTTGCCGATTTCTTTCTGACCACAGCCATGTTATACGTACAGGAAACATGCAATGACTGATTGCGCCTAAAAAAAAAAAAGAAGAGCGACTTTAAATTACGCTTTCCCGTATTCAATTTCATCTTTTACTGCGATCGCCGTATGGCCGCAGCTACAATGAATATCTAAGTTCCGGCTTTATCCTATGCCTTTTTTCCCACTTCTTTTCCCTTGTCCACCACTGCATTCATAGACATATAGGAGACATCTCGTGTGTGACTGAATATAAAAAAAGTCAAGTTCACTTGCCTTTTTAGCTCAGCGATTTCTAAACGGATACCGACAGACCATTACATGCCAACGTTTTAGGAAATGCACTTAGTTTATATTATTATTTTTTACTATGATATTTTCTTTAGACCAAAGAATTAAATTTTAGGACTAAACGAATAGGAGACACGTTAACAACGAAAGTTATCGCCTCTTTTCTCTCTATTCACTATTAAATAGCCTGCACCATCCTACAATTATGGAGTTATATGAGAAAGTGTCGAAAAAGTGGTCCAATCTAACCCATTTTTGGTAGCATCCGATCCTGGGCCTCAACTGGTCAGTGTAAATGGACGTCTGGAGATTGACCATCACAAATAAGACGGACAGACGGACAGACAAGCGTAAGTCGATTCACCGGAAGAGATGTAGAGTATATATAGTTGTGAACTATCAACACAGACACAGCAGTAAGATATTCTAAATGCTTAAGCTGAAGCATGATGATGAAGAACTCCAGTTTCTTTGGCAATGGAAAGTCCAGTCAAAATATCAAGAATAAGTATCCAAGAGATAACCAAGCCCAAGTTGACTAACGAGTATTCAAATGTCAGGCTAAAGATCCTCTAGATTAATGATTACTAGATGCGTCTAATCAACTATAGGAGTCGTTTGTTGTTGCTTTCATCCCCAAAATCAAAATTTCAACTTTAGATACATGCTAAAGTTAGATTTGTAAAATGTACAAAAAAAAAAAAAATGAAAATAATTGAGCAAATTTATGCACAAAGTGGAAAGTAGCATAACTTAGTATATCCGTGCGTACATGTATACTCATTTGCCAAAATATCCAAAGTTTATATATTTTATATATTAAATGAGATTTTGCATTAATTATCCTACATTAGCGTAAAACATAAAACAACTATAGAAATACCAACGACCTGACGCTCTCTTTCACACTTAATCATTATTCATAATTCATTTGTTGCTACCAAACAAACTTAATAACTGCAATACGTACATGTTTACCGTGGAATTGTGTGCACATATGTTAATAATATTTCCCAAAAGTTTTAATATACATAAATTATGTTTACCGTTGTACGTATGCATCCTCTTAAATATGCACATATCACACATATGAGCAAACATTCTCTAATTATTAGCATTCCTGCGGTTTTTTTTAAAATAATTTGAACAGGTATTTCTCCGTCTCTTTCTCTCTCTCTCTCACACACACACACACACTGTTACTTACGCTGTCTATCGTCGCGTACGTATGTTCATATACATTCATTCATTTTTACCACTGACAAACAATTCTTCCTTCATACGTTGTTTTCACTTCTGCTTGTCTGGCGTAATTTTCGCACACAGAATGTCAAGCAAAAGTAAATTTGACGGCATATAGCTGAGAGATAGATAGAAGTGTATATCATAGATATATATATATATTTCCTGTTTCCTATAATTGTTGTTAACAATGTTATCGTTATTCGTTCCTCATGTGCTGCCTCGCACCGCATCGCAGTCTAACATTTTTTAAATTTTCTTTTTCAGAGAGAGAATGTTTTGTAATTCATGGTTGAGTGAGCACTTCAACGCGAGCAGATATTCGGTGCTCCAGAAGCCTGATAGAACATATAGAATACATGTATACATGTATGCATATGTGTATTTGTGTTCTTTTTTTCTTTTTTTTTTTTTTACTAAAGCACTTAAGTAATAAATATAAGTAATGCTCAGCATAAGCGAATATTTCACTTTTTAAAATGTGTTGCCTGAAGATCGATTCTCAAGCACCTACCTACCTTGGAAAGGATTTTGGTAATCCTTTTCCAGAACAAATAATCTGAAGAGCAAGTCTCGAATGCATTAACCTTCTCTTTTTCTAAATGTAGATCTTCTTCGCTCGGCTATGGCACTGATAAAAGCTGTTACGGCCGCACTGAGAACAATGTTGCTTGGGGGTCTGTTAATTTGACGCTTCAAGACTTTATAATGGAAATTTTTGACCGCGTAATGTAGTCGAGAACGGCTAAAGCACCTACGCGTGTATATTTCAAAACGCGCAACGATTGAAAATAGATTCAAATTAAACTTCAGAAAGGATTGCTTTCTCCCATAAGATTCTAATTCTAATACATTAAGTGCAAGCAGTTAAGCATAAGAGTATAAATTAATTCTAACCGTTTTTCGTTAGTCAAAAATGTAACGCAATTAATCAAAGTGTTATCTGAGGCCGAGTTTTACTTTTTGTCACTTCGAAATTCCCTATCGAAAAAGTTGTTCCTCTTTTGAGCCCAAGAATTCTAAGAATTGAAGAATTTCCTCTCTTCGAGGAAAGCCTTGTTAATCGGAAGTAGCAATACCTGCTGTAAACACCGGGGAGAATAGAACATTCCCGTTTAGAGGACTGCAAACATTTCCTGCATACCGAAAACTTACGATATCGCGGTCTCTGACCTATCACGCTTACCTTTCGTTGCAATTGCATCAATTATTCTTGGTAGCACCAGTTAGGGATGATTTCGTTTGCTTGAAATAAACCGTAGTACAGCGAACCCAGTTGAAACTTAATCCACCGTCCGGTCATCGGTACTCGGCGTTTCCTATGCCAGTATTGTCAATGTTAACGGTTCGCCTACTCTGCTCCACAGTTATAGTACTGTGGACATCGTAATGCATTGTTCATCATACCTAAGGATTTCGCAATACTATGCCGCAAATTTAGGAGGAAAAATAAAGTTTCCCGCAGAGGGGTTTTTGTTTACATAGAACTGCACCAAAGTTCTAAGAGATATATAACAGGTGCAGTCTATGCCTTAGTGTGACAATTTATTAAGTAACCTGGGCAGTACATTCAAACGAGGAGATCGCACTTTTACTCTGCAGACTTGCAGTATTATTTACAACCTCCCAGCGAACGGCTTAGCCAATTTCATACAACTTAAATTTTATCATAAAAATTAATGCGAAATAATGATTTAATTTATGAATATATTGTATTAAGTTTACACTACATAGATATAGTCTTCGGACACTTGGCCGTTTAAAAATTTTCACAGTAGTGAAGCCTCATAAGAAACAATATGTATTTCTTATCATTTTGATAACGAAATTAGATTACAGCATAACAGTGTGAGTAGCGTTTCTTCTTGCATTTCTCGAATCATTTCCCGCACCTAGATTAGTTCATTACTTTATAAAGCACGCCCTAAACTTTTTGGAAGAAGACTTGAGCTTCTCTTTCAAAGTTTTTCAAAGGCGAATAACTTTTATTCGCAAATAACATTAGCGGAGGTAATGATATTTTCGGGAAATTTCATGTCAGATCAATCTTCCAATCAATTTCGAAAATTTCGTTGTGCTCACCATTGCCTGCTGATAGTTACATGAAAGCTCATTTACATATTTATGCAACATGTGTTTATGGAATGTGCAAGAGAGAAACTCGCTGGCTTAAAGTTATTTCATGGATTTAATTAATTTGAATTCTGCGTTTTTGCAGCTACCGATAGCATTATTCATCGAAAACATACACACAGCAAAACAAAGCATTTTGGTTGCAACATGATTCCAACAACATTTCAAGCCACACAAAAGCATAAACTACTAATTATTCATGTAAATAATCGCATGTGTGAATGTTTTAAAACTGTTTCGCGCGTTGTGTGTATATGTATAGAAAAAAAAGTAGAGGACGAGAATACAAATTCGACATAAAGAAGAAATCAGAAAAAAAAAAAAATTTTTGTTTTATCTCTTCATTTTAAGTTCGAGATGTTGTTAGTGCAAAGCTTCTATGCTTCCATTTATGCCAAATTATGGTTAAAAGGTTGTGTTGTCTTTTTTGTAATTTTTACAATTTCAACAACAAAAATTAGTAGGACGGATAGATAGACAAACAGCTGCCCTTATGCTAATTAACAATATTTGTGTATACATTAGCGCTAGCAGGTCTCTAATGGGTGCCAATGGGTATTATAAAAATCTGATAAAACCCTATTCACTCTTCTCTGCCATCAACAATAACATCAAAATATTGTCTTTCTCATTAACGTCAGTTTAAATTTCCAAATCAGATAAATCCCTAACAATTAGAAAAACCTTTAATGCAGCATTTATGCTCAGGATGATTTTAATAATGGCTTTACATATAAATATATATATATATGTAAATAACTTTATTTAAAATCACTGGCATTTACATTACATTCGAAATGATTCATTAAATGATTAATACGAGATATAAAAATATAATATTTGTTTGTATGTAATGAATAAGGAAAAGGATAAGGTAGCAAAGTGAAAGCCCTACAATGGGAAAAGTTCACCTGTAAGCTGTAATCGATTCAGGAAGTGACTATGAATCGAAAGTAGTAGGCCTATCTCATGTTTTTGGGCGTGTTGCACAAACTTGATATACTCCTACGCCGCAGATAGTATAAAGGTTATGGAAAACAAAAACTGTTGCCTATCGACTGCATGGACATTTCAATCCCAATAATACACGGGCCCGCTTTAACGTTCTTATACAAGCTGCTTCCGAAATTAAATGTTTTAAATCCTTTGCAACACGCTCAAGGGGAACTCAGAGTTCCACTTAAATATACATATATAAGAGGGGCTTGCATGTATTTCGATCATTTTAGCACTTAAAAAGGAATTTATTGAGAGAAATTCGTACAATGTATTAGGTCGTCAGGAATGAAATTTATAAAAAAAAAAGGCAGATTTTGCTGATAACTTTTTAAATATAAAAAATTATGTTGTTCATCAAAGTGTGCGCAAATATTCTTTCTCTACACTCTGTTCAGGCCGGTGATAGAAAACTCTGGCACGCGAAGGTGTGTGAATCCCTGGAAGATCAGTTTCACTGTATTGTCGGAATTGAAATTTTTTCCTATCAAGAAGTTGTTCAAATTGCAAAAGAAGTTGTAGTCAGCAGAAGCTAGAAGCTTTGAGCTTGGAGGATGGTGAATAAGTGTCCAGCTCGATTTGTTGTAGTCATTTGCGCAGTGTGTGATCTGGTATTATCTTGCATTAAGATCGGAGTCGATTTGTTGACCAATCTGGACTGTTTTTCTTTAAATTACTTAAGTATGCTTCTGCTGTGGTTGATGAGCCTGATTTTATGAAATCGGAATGAACCACACCTGCGCTAGATCATCTGGAGTCAAGATCAGCTGGTTCCGATGAATACTATGCTTGGGAGTATGTTTTGGGGGATCCATCCTTGTCTAACCAATGCGCTGAACATTTGCTTTTCTCATCGCAAACGATTATTGTATACAAGATTGGATCAGATTTGTGACGAGCAAGCGTAGAATTTGTGATACCTTTCAAATGCTTTTGTTTCCTCGTTTCGTGCAATTCATATGGAACTACTACCACTTATCTAACTTTTTCACTTTCTCGATTTGAGCTAAATGAGTTAAAATTGCTTGTTTGCTAATACCAAACTTTCATGGAAATTTATAAGCACTTTGTGATGGATTATTGACCTTTGATTCTGAGCGACAGCGTCGATCTTTTGTGAAGTCAAAGTTACCAGTGCGAAATTGGGTAAAACAATTTGATACCATCTGCTGCGTAGTTGCACTAGAACCAAATACAGTATTTATGTTTCGCGTGGTCTCTCGCGATGCTGTAGTGCCACTTAAGAACTCATATTTCGTGACAGTAGGGATTTCCGATTTCCGATTAATTATACAAAAAGTAGTTTTCAAAAAAGTTAATAATATTTTTTAGAGCTGGGTATAATTTACTTCTACAACAACAACATGTGTAACTTCTTAACAAAAAAACAGATAAAATATTAACTCATTGTCAAATAACAAGCAGTCAAAGTTGGCAAAATTGCAAAATGAAAGTTCAATCCTTGCCAAAATGATATATCAATCAAAATACTTTCATTTTCTACAGATGGATGTTGTATATATGTATACATATATATATATGAATTTCCTTATGTGTGTGTATGTTCTTATATATGTATATACCCATACAATATCAAATTTAGGATTGGTCTAGGCATGTCTGTCTGTCTGTCCATCCGACAGGGTGTGCGTGTGGTAAATATTCTTTCGCTCATAAATTTAACGAACGCATAAAGCAAGAACAGCTCTGTTTCCAAAACCAGAGAAGTTGAGTTTCATTATCATCAATGAGGTACAGCGATAAAAATTTCCCCCAAGATTCTATTCGTTAATTAGGACAAAAGTAGAGAAAGGAAAGTAGAAAATTCGCCCATGGTAATAATTTAATGTAAAAAATAATCCATATCGAGTTTTAATTTTGGGTCTATATATTTTTGGTTTCCACTCCACCTAAGGGCTACAGTAAAAATTCAGGCTAAATTGTAATTTTTTGTACTCTATGACGAAAATAGATAACAAAAATAAAAACCTCTTTGACAAAAATATAATTTTCATAAATTAGGACCATGCCAGTTCATGGGTTGAGTCTCTTCCCATATAAGAGCTACCATGGCAAATGTGACATTTTCTTCCGATAAAGTATGATTTTTGGTATTTGATAAGAATAATAAATGAAAGGTCATATTAGGAGAACTAGCATAGGGCAGCACTTGTGATAAAGGATATATTAAGTTAGTGTGGACGTATGCAACACGCAGAATGGCTTTAGGCAGGCAGACACTATCTTGTCTGTCCGTCTGTCCGTTAGATATATGTCCATGTAAATTTGTATTCCACCTACAAGTAGTAATTTTTAAGATATTTTGATCCGCCTGAGTAGCCGAAGGCGAGGAATCTCGAATAGCAAGTCAATGGTCGTGAGTTCGAATCTCAAGTGCGGTAGAGTTCTTAATAAAACCCGATAGCCTTAGATGCTGGTGCTTTTAAGTCTTAGAATTTATTTCTCTGGCGAAATTGATAGTAATCATAATAATAATAATAATAATAAGATATTTTGATGAAGTTTAGTACAGTGACGTGTTTTGAGTATCATCTTATGTAAAAAAAAACTGAACTCCATACGACAAAAATGTATAATTTTCAGTGCTTCATGATAAAATTATATCATAATAGTGATTTAACATAAAAAAATTAACTGTACCAAATTTGGGCCATCCCGGCCTATTTTTTGAATCCTAGCCTAATAAGGATTTTCGCGAATGATCCTTCATAGAACAGAAAAACCTAAGTTTGACCCATAATAGTAATTTCATACAAAATTAAAACTTGTGTTAGACCATGTGGTGTAGGGTATTTAACGTTCGGCCTTGCCCGACTATAATGTTCTTACTTTTTTTGTTAAGTTAAAGTTAGTTAGATATGATAGATACGACCATAGTCGTATATAGGTGTCTTATTTGTTTTTTATTCTCTTTCTTAAGTTTCGAGAGGAAAAAAGATAAGTAATCTCGTAAATAATCTGATAGACAATCCTTGGTAACACGATTTTGCGGTTATTTTATTTGGAAATTTTTTTGCATAACGAAATCTTGATTTTTCTTGTTATTTCAAGTGAAATCATGGAAAGGCCAGAAATTACCGGAGTCGACATTAGCGCGAAACGCCATAAAAGATTAGATTCCCGTAGGTCAGTTTCGTCTGCCAAAAGGATCTCTGTTGTCAAACACTATAATTTACCCTAATTGCTGAGATGTGTTGGAAACGTAATACATATGGGAGCTGCGTATTAAGTTGGTACATATGATTTGTGTCCTAAAGAAATTTTTGTTGTAAATTTATTAAAATATTTACTGAACAAATTATATTACATATGTATTCACTTATCCTTGTTTTGAAAGAAACTGAAATACATGAAAGTGGTGAAAGTATATCCTGCCACCGTATAAGTAATGCAATAAGCAATTCAAAGGAACTCATCGTCTGCTCAACTAACCTAACTAACCTAAAATAAGAGAAAAGGATACCAAACAACAACAATTTATAATAAATATTCGTTTGCTTTAATTACGAAATATATTTATTAAAAAAAACAAAGTAATAAAAACAAAGCAATTTAGTATTAAAAAAGGAAAAAATTGCTTCCAAGTGGACCTTATTACTTCTTTATATCCACTTGTTACGAATTTAATTGTTTTTTCATTTTATTTTCTATATTGATTAAATATATTTGCATGGATTTATCAATTTAATCAGTGAAGTACGAATGTTATCATAAAATTTTGCAAACAATTTTTTTCCACAATTTGTACACAAGTTTTTCTCAAACAGCAACACAAACTTTGTGCTTATTTCCGTTGCATAGAGATTCTGTTATGCCGTTGTTGCTTTCATTTGTTTTTTGTTTTTTTTGGTTATAATGCTTTACGAAAAAGTTTTCTATCAACAGACAAAAGTTTTATTGGAAATGTAGAAAAAAAAAAAAACAACTATAATACCATGGCTGGAGAGAGTACTGCTTGTATTGTACATAACATTCCTCTTTACTTTGCTTGGTTTAATTTCAATTTCAATTTAAAGTATTTTCCTCGTTTTTCTCTCATATTATAATACCATTACACTAAGCCATGGAAGAGTATTAAATTTGTCTTTTCCTTTGAAACTTGCGCATAAAAATATGCAACAAAATTTAAAATTAACTATATACAATATATATTTTCTATACCTCCACTTCGCTTTAGTAAAAGTTTCTGGCGTCATTTAAGTGCCAGGACCTACCCCTCTGGAAGCTTCCAGTGATCGTGTAATACGGTGACGTACAGAAAGAAGTGAAGAAAGGAAAAGAGATAGAGATAGAGGGTTGGCTGTGTCTGATCAGTGTGCATCGCCAAACGCATAACGTTCCTTCCACCTATGGATAAAGCAAATTCTACCGTGAAACCGCGAACACGGATTTGATAATCGCGATCCTTGTCTATTTGACTACTCTTGCAGACTTGTTCGAGTAGTAAGAAGAGGAAAATATTCAGAACTAAGACCGAGAAACAATCGCCGAAAAAACCGAAAGGTATCATACTCTTCCGAGTGTCTGATATCCTGTAAGATTTATCGAACTCGTACCTTCTACATACGTAAAGGTCTAAAGGTCTAAAAGTCTTAAACAAAAATCAAATCTGCATTGTTATCATCAGCATTGCTCCCCTATTAATCCTCTCCAAGTTCCCCTATTATATCCAACTAACACCAGAGTGGCCGAGTAAACAAAGCATCTCGACTGGCAGCTCAATGGTCATGGGTTGAAATTTCAAGTGCGACAGAGTTTTCAATAAAGCCGCTAGGCTAGTGTTTCAAGGCTTTAGTCTTAGAATTTATTTATCTGGCTAAATTAATTATAGTAACAATAATAATATATCCAACTCAAGATCAAGGCATTCACGAGAATTCCCTTTGGCCATACAATTGCACACACACCAGTAGATATTTCTCCTCTAATCCGCAGTTGTGAGCAAATGCTTGCAACAAAGACATACTCATTACTTTTATTAGAAAATCAGCATTCGGAATAACCAGTCCTACGAACATCCTGAAATCAGCTACAGGACGTGATATCAATTTAATATATTACTCTGTGAAAAACTACTGGACTTAGTATCTAATTTTCTTTTTTTTAAATTGAGCCCAGAGCCTGTGTCCATTTTTTTTGTTTTAATCTAAGCATTTATTCTATTAGTTTAAAACCAATGAAAACGCTGTAGTAGATCTCTGCCCACCAAAAAGTACCCTACACCGTCCGAGCGATTTCTCAAAATAGGGCGTTATATAAGGAGAGATCGAAAAAGTGGTCCAATGCAAACTATTTTAAATAGCATTCGCCTATGAGCTAAAATACGTCCGCATACTAAGTTTCATTAAAATGTCTCTAAAATTACTGCCCATAGATTAAAAGAAACAAGACGGATAGATAGACAAATAAGCTTAAACCGATTTCTGAATAGACCGATGTAAGAGAAAATAAAAGAAGGGCCTATCCCAAGTCCTTCTGCGTTTCGCATAACAAGAATAATAATACTTGTGGTCCGCGACTGATTCCGGAAAAACATCAGAGATAAGAAAAAGCCATCGAAAAACGGTATCTCACGTCCTGGAAGAGACATCGCTCCCATACTTTCTCATAAATGTCGTCCCAAAGCTTTAAATAAAATTGAAAAACTCGTTGTTGATGGAAACTGCTTCTGGAGGGCATCCAAAATTCTTTCTAAAGTGATTAAAAATTGTTTTACTTATTTGTCATGTTTTCGGCGAACGTATATTTGTAAAACAAAACAAAAAAAAAAAGAAAATTTGGAAAAGTTACAAAACCGAAATAACAGCAATGTCGCTGGTGCCTACAATGCAGTCTGACGTAAAAAGGAATGCATCAAAAATGTTAAGCCATAATAAACGTATGCGTACCAAAGTTATGCTAGTGTGTGTGCTTAGTTCTCTGTTTTATGTTTGGAAAATATTATCGAAAAACGGAAGAACAAACCACATTTCAAACACATACATAGATCAAAAGAATTTTATGATGCGTTGTGATATTACCTGATATTTATGATTGCGATATCTATGAGGTTTAATAATAACTTATAATGAACTTTGTGGAATTATTTAAGCCGAGAACAACAATGAGCTAATGCTTTGCAAGTTTTCAGTTGACTTTAAAGAGGATCAATACGTATCTACGAATCTATTTGAAGGACACCTATCAAATACTATTAAGCCGTTAATCAAAAGCAATGTGCAAAATACTGCAGCATAGGAGATATATCCGCACAACATGGCGACTAAAATGTAAATTCGAAACGAACTAAGTAAAATGTTGTGAAAATGTCTATCAATCAAACAATCGTTATTTAGGTTACTGTTCGTCGTTCTGTCATTACGTGTGTGGTGCTTTTTAACATTAAGACATGTAAGGTATTGCCAAGTTATCCTTATACATATGTATGTATATTGAGTGCATAAACAAATTCTTTGTTTTGATAAAATTTAAGTCTTTTTCAAATATATTGGCAAACTATAAAGCCGTTGGCCTTTCAGTATAAATCATGGGTATAGAAAGAGCTAAAGGTTGTTCAAGTGATCGTCTCCCCTTATGTTAATCATAGGCCCTTTTCAGATGAATTCAGGTATTGAAGAATGAGGAACATTTTCCCTTAAGAGCATTTAAAGAGCCCTCAAAAAATCTAAAAGTCAACGGCAACTCATTCCAGTATCGAGTTGAACGTACAAAAAACGAAGGTTCCGCGCTGTATTTGTGCAAGAGGGTTCTTAGTCGATCTAGAAAGTTGCAGTCATTCGAACAAGAGATTTTGCAGCTTGTGACTGAAGGATTTAGATAGAGATAGATTAACAGCCTAACTAGTATGTAGTCTTACAAAAAAAACTTTGAAAAAGCAAGAACAAGAGAAGAAAGGCGGTCTCTAAATTTAAAATTATAGACAAATCGTTTGATGAGGTTGACTAAGTTTAATGAAAAAGTACTTGCTGCACAAATTAATTATCGACATATTGCTTATCGCGGTCTTCTGCCTTGTAGGGACCAGCTTCCGGCATACACTTCGGGATTTCGAGACATAAAGCCCAACTTTCGCACATATTCAACTTTTGCAAGCTGCTGATCCGTTAAATATGATTTTCAATCTGTGCCTCTATTATATATATATATTATAGACATGTGTGCATATATAAATACATATACATATAAAGGAAGGTAAAGGTACCAGATCGCTTCAGCTCCTCATATTCCCGAGCTAACGTGTATATCTCCATAAAAATATATCTCTGAGATCTGCTAATGTATGCGTATTTCATCTGTTGAGATCATCACAACGATCTTCAAGTCGGTCCGTGAGTCCACCTAAAATCATCAAAAGAGTATCTCTTTTCTGAAACAAATTTTGGAATATTTTGATGAAATTTGGTCCCCTGATATGTTTTGGTCCACGGACGAACACTGTTGCAAACGATTTGGATCGGACCACTTTTATGACCTCTTCCCAGGTAATGCTTTATTTTGGAAAGTCGTTGTATGAACAAATGTAGGGTGATGTCGAGCATCACCCTTGTCCCTATGGTCCTTTCGATTTTTTCCTTGTAATCTTTTGCTTACATTTTTGGTTGTTTCTCTAACTTTTACCAGCAATCTGTTTATTTTTGTCGAGGCTCATAACGAATCCGTAGTATAACAATAACAACTCAATTGATATCCAACATACAGAGTCCATTTAAAAGTGACGAAGTGTCATGAATTTGCGCTAAGACTACCCTAGGAGTTCTTAAGAATTGCTAACCCAACCCTTCAGATAATCCTTACTCAAACGTTTCATATGTTCACTCTCCTAAAAACTGAAGTGATCTGTTTACGCTTTGGTCAACTATAGAACAAATAAGCCAGGATAGTATACTTTTCGTAGTTTTGCTTCGTAACTTCATGACAGCTCTTGCATTGTGTGCTGTCTCTGATATGGTATCAGATAATCAAAACTCATCTCCCACCTTATGATATTACGATTTCTATTGAAATTTTTTACCAAACTCACAAAAGAGAAGCCCTTCCATATAAACATGTATGTAAAGCATAAATAACAGCAGCAACTATTTTTTCTCATATGACACAACTACAACGAGCGCACTCGTCAATAGACATAAATCAAATAAAGCGTACAACATGAACTGATGCATCTATAAAATCATCAAAAAATTCACTCAAAGTCTATTATGCATACCAATGAGCTAAAAAATAAAAAAAGTACTTTTTAAATTCCCCAGAAAAAGAAGAAAAAAAAAGAGGTTTTTTTACGATTTTTATCTGCAGGTACTTGCATTTATACACACATAAGTGCTCAAAATTAGGCAGAAGAGAGGAAAATGGAACCTTTACGCATACGTTCGAGGCTCATGTTAATTTCATCAATCCGTTGGCAATTTATGAAAAGTAAGGAGGTGTTAAGGGAATGAATTAAGACACAGCCAAAATCAAATATATATTGTTAGGAAAATCATGCATTCGGTCTGTCCGTCCTGTTCTCTGAGTGTCGTACGTAAAGGCCGCAATTTTATTTTGCCCCAAGCAGCAACGCTATGGAAAATGGTTCGAATCGGACCAATTTCCCGACCATTTTCCATATAATGCTTCATATAGAAAAGTCTGTGTACGAACGACTATAGGATGGTATAGGGTATTTAATGGTGGTCCGCGGCCCAAAAAAGTTTGCTGGTTTTAAAAGCATAGATTGGACGATTACTCGCTTTTATGAAACTGAATATTTTATTGATATTACGCCTGGAGAAAGGAACTCCCTTAGGAAATTGAAAGCAGCAAATGCAACAAAGTGAACACCGATTGAGGGTAAGTAGTGCATAGATGTCTCTTAGGGATTGAATGTGCATGGAAGCTCAAACTCAGAATGTCCGCTGACACACTGGCTACTTTTGCATGAACCGGTTCCACCCACGGAGTGAGACAATCCCCATAAGCTGAGGCCCCCACTACAAGTGGAGTACCAGATTGATTTAAAGCGTACAGTCAATAAACCCACTCTGGGGAATTATGACGCCTATGATTGCTCCTACTTAGAGAGAATGATTGAAAACCACAGCCACCACGGTACTCTCCGAAGGGCCATACCCAGCAGTCAGGACTCGCTATCGCTACAAGATTCCGTCAAAAAGAAGTTTCTCTATGCAGTGTTGTATGATGAGTGGTCCCCTAAACCTGAAATTTAGACAGTAAACCGTATAGAATTACTTTACACGAACGCAGCCACACTTGCCTTTGCATAGAAGGTATATGTATGTCGACAGTTAAAACTAACATGGCTTGTTCCATGCTCTCAACTACAAAACGGCACAGTGTTCTACAACTGTAGTAGCAATAACTAACTCGTGCTGAAAACCATGATTACCACAAGGTACAAGATACAACGGGACTCGGCGAAAACAACCTAAAACGAAACAAGGCAAGCATGATTTCAAGTCAAATAATTTAGTTTTAGATACACACGCGGCCTAGGTACTGAGTAATTTTGGAAGAAAATATATACTGTCTACAGATAGGGCCCATTATTGAAAAGAGTGGATAAATGTTGATTCATCGCATCGAATCCATACAGAAAAGGCATTTTCACAGTTTGTTCAAGATGGTTATCAAATTGGCAGAATAAACACCGAAAAGCGGCTAATGCTTCCATTGAAAGTCGAGTATGGCTGCCATCGGAGCAGTCATGACATTCGCACTTGTTGAAAAATGGTTTTAAGCTTGTTGGGGAAAAATAGTTACAAATACAGGCTAAGCTTACGGATGCAAACCTTGACTTAAACGCAAGAAGTAATAAAGAGAAGATAATGGAAGGCAACCAGATATCAAGAAGTAGATTATTAATGTGGAGAGAGATATTAAGAGAAGTTGAAAGTACGGGATTGGTAGTGTTAAGGATCGCATATTTGGGATCTACCCCGCTTCGAATGTCAACCATTGTATCCTTTGTGGAACTTTCCGGAACTACTCGTAGAAGCTTTCCAAGGTGCTCATCATATCACATACTTTCACTTTTATTTATTGCCTAATAAAGGACAACAGAATGGAAGAGTAGTCTTATAACTTTATTTACACGCAACAAAAATTGAATTTCAATTTAAACAACCTCAACGATGTGTGGCTATATAATACATGGTTCAAAGAGTTGCCGACGATCATCGAATATTAGTGATCTTCATCAATCTCCCTTAAGTGCTGGTTTCCTAAATCGCGCTTGTATTCAATTGTAAGTTTCTTATTTGACTACTGTCGGATTTCGTACACATGGGAGGAGGGATTTTTTAACAAAATTTAATCTTTCCTTACATATGTACATGTATTGAACGTACGAAACTATTTTACTTTTTAGCACACGTTTACATAACAAAAGCATGTGAAATTAAATCAAAAAAAAAAAAAAAAGCCTTTTTGAGTATGCTTTTCTGAAGCACATCTTTTCCGGCTTTTATGATCACATACATAGAAGTAGAAGTATATTCATTTTGTCAATATGTTTGCAACAAACCAAACTTGAAACTTGAAAAAGCAGCTTCTTGAGCAGTACAAAAATTTAAGTCGATTTTCCTCTGCCCTTTTGTCCGTTTATGTAACATCTATGGTAAACATTAGCCTGGATAAGTATTTCCGATTGTTCGTCCACAAATATCTATGGTTAGTATTACGCTTGGCCTTCTCTCTAACTATGAAGCATCTATAGTAAACGTTCTCGTGGTTAGGTACGAGACCTCTAGCCATCTATCCTTTTATGTACCCTGTACGGTAAACATTCTCCTCACTAAGGCGAAAATTGGATTTTTTCCCTTTTACTCATACACACACACTACAGCGATAAAAAATCCAACGTATTTTCCATGTGTTGATACTACAGTATCTCTCCATACAGATTTTACAATCTACAAAATATCGAATTTTCTTGTTCGAGTTCGAAATACAATATGTTGGGTGTTGACAATTCAGTCTCAGCCGAATATAGTTTTCTGACTTGTGTGTTTTTTTTTTTTTTTGATTCTTTCGTTGGCTAGCAATATTGCCTATTGATGGGTATTAAAAGATTCGAACCCAACCAAACAAAACTCTTAACTATTATTTAAGTATATTTATATTCTCTTCTACTCACAAAGCTATAGATATGCACATATATTATATATATATATATATATATATATATATATTTATATATTTATAGATATATATCTATATATATATTACAGTGTACATATAATTCTCATTTTAAATAAAACACGTCCCGTTTTTCAACAATACGAGTTTATCATACCGAAATTCTATTTAAGACTTTATGAAAAAATAAATCAACATGTTTTTAATGTATGTATGTATGTATGTATATATGTATGTATGTATGTATGTATGTATGTGTATACGCGCCCGTCTATACATATCATTCTTTATTTTGCTTTGCACATGGTTAAATGTATGTGTGTGTATGTGTATGTACGCAAATACAAATACGAATAGTAGTATATAAACACTCGTGAGATACTATAAAATTTTTGTTTTATATTGTGTTCAAGGATATGCACACATACACAAACACAACTGTTGTGGATTTATAACCATTACCTACTAACTAAAGTAAAAACAATAATAAAAACAAAAACTGAATAAACATATATATTTAAAAAAATAAATTATATAAATATATATATACGCATATACATATATATTTTCTGCTGGTGTTAAAGGAAATAACTAGAGCATAATGCAAACAGAGGAAATGTTTACGGACATATTTGCTGAAAATGTGCGAATTGTGTGCAAATACACTTGAAAGAAAAATTTTCGAATAAAGTCTACACGAAATGGGTTAATGTGCTTTAAAATTATATTATTAATCCAATGAGAATTTTACTAAATTGTTTGTTTAAAGCTTTACATGTCTGATATAATTAAAGATTTTCATGTTTTTCTTCTTCTTTTTTTTTTATAAAATATTTATTCCAATTAAAAGAATAATTTTTAATATTATTACTAATTTTTATGTATTCATTATTCAATAGAGATTTTATTAAATAAAATACTAATACATTATAGCAGTGACATAGGTAAAGAGTGTTGCAACTTGAGATGACATATCGGATAGGAAAAACTGATCGCTAACGTTATTAATGTTCAGACGAATATGTAATCACTGACTCTCCCCGTCACACCGCGGTGAACCGTTTTAGAAGACGAGGAAGAAGAAGAATTTATTTGTTTTTTTTTTTTTTTGTTGTACATATAAACAACAGTTTCAATTAATAATTAGGGTATATTAAGTTTGTGTGGATGTATGCAACATCCAGAAGAACTTGAAATAGATCCACCTTTCGCTAAACCACCTTTCGCTCAAAAAAGTGATACTCTATCGAGCTTCAGAAAGTGATTAGCAATGGATCTAAGCATGCCCGTCTGTCTGTCCATCTTGCTTTCTTGCTTCCATACCGCAATTTTTTTAGTTGACACCTAACACCGAAATATGACACGCCGACGTATTTTGACTCAAGCGCAAATCCTATTGAAAATACTTCAACTTGGACCACTTTCTCGATCACTTCTCATACAATGACTTGTATGAATAACTGTTGGGTGGTGTAGGGTACTAATTTGTTTTTAAAGCTGTTTTCACTTGTTTTTTAAAATAATCTCCTGATGAGAGCGATTTGTGCTTTTTCGTCCACTTCCTATACAACACCTTACTTTGAAAGGTCGTAATATGAATTATTGCAGGGTGATGTAGGGTTTCGAATAGTGTTTGTTTTTGTTGTTGAGATACATACATATTGAAAACATTCTCCATCTTCTTTGTCATTTATAGGATTTTTTGAAAATAATAGGCTTATACGGTTTGCAAAAGTTGTCAGCATCGACGTATATTGTTTCGGTGATTTTGACCTTCCCCTACCTAAAATAAACGTTTTCCATTCGATATTACCTAGGTATTCAGCGTATATAGACGCTAACCATGGAGCGTTCAAAATTGCATTTTCGATCACTTTTGTTGTCTCATTTGAAGATCTCTACCGCCGAAGCCTACCAAACCCTTTTAGAAGCTTATGGTGTTGCTGCTCCATTATATCCCAATCGCCAATTTTGGTTTCCAAGTTTTGATTAAAATCAAATGATAAATCATTTGTCAATGAAAAAAAAAAAAACGGCCTGAGGGACTAAAAAAATTCAAAGATAATCAATTGGACGAAAGCACAGCTCAAATACTCAAACAACTTTCAAACAGCTTAGCAGTTGATGATTAAATAGTTTCTGGACGTTTACATGCGTTAGGAGAGATCCAAAATCAGTAATTGCTGACTTATTTCAAAACGACTAACTTCAAGAATGTGTCCCGTTAGCAGATAGGGAGACATGACGACTAGATCAAGTTGACTGTTCAGACTTTTCAAACATAATTTTTAAGCATTAAAAATAATTTAATAAATTTAATATATTTCTAGTAGCGGACCTTGAGTTGAGCTACCCCAACGTTTTTCGAGCAGATGAAGAAAACAGACACAACAAAAAAAATTACATTCGGTGGTGACCGAAACTTTTATACCCAACAGCGTTCCTACAAGTGTTTGAGGAAAAGGGTGAATATAAATTTGCGAACTTCATTGGGTGGGCGTGACTGATTTTTTCTATTTTCGTAAACTAGTTTTGTGGAACTTTATATCGCGTGTCTGTTGCAGGGTATAAGCTACAAGCAAAATACACGGAAGTCAAAACTATTCTCTATTTTGGTTCTATAGACGTGTGGGCGTTGTAGGCGTCTTGTTTAAACTCTTTTGCAAATATATAACCGATATCACCTCCTTTGCGAACGGGGAAATTGTACCACCGACACAGATAAGTAATGAGAAAAAAAGCAATTTTTTTAGTCGTTTTGCTAAACAGAGGTGTTTTCAATTTGCATGGTTGTGTACACACAACCAAATGGTCCTACAAACAAACGGATGGACCGACATGTTTAAATCAATTCTGAATTTGATACTGATACACTATGTGGGGGGTCTCCGAATCTTCCTTTTGGACGTTGCAAACGTTTTGGCAAAACGAATATACCGCTTATCGTTCGGTAATGGATATAAAAATTTAGAAAAATGTGAAGGTTCTCAATGTCGGTTTCTCTCAAAATATTTAATCAATTTCTTCAATTCTGAAATGTCTATCATAGCTCGCATACTCTCTGTCGACAGTCACCCAATATCTTTTTTATTTGGTTGACTATTTGACTATATATCCCATGGCATGCCTTCCTATTTCTTTCTTCCGACCGTCACAGTGTTACACGAATACGGGACAATCCCCCTAAAAAAAAAAAAAATAGATGTGATTTAAGTTTCGCTACTATGTTTTATCAGTGTATTTTGAATAACTAACGTAACCACAGTTTTAAACTTGACGCTAAAAACTAAAAGCTATGAGAACATTCACTCAATAAAATTATATTAATTTCTTTTTTTATTTCCATTTATTATTAAAAACTGTGGTAGCGATCAGCAAAAACATACGCGTAAATGTATATACATATATATATCGCACTATACATAACACTATAACAAATCCCTCGATAAGTTGGTAGGAAAACGTACAGATGTGAGTTGGCCGTTGACGGGTCGATACGATTTTTTTGGTTGTCACCAACCTTCAAGAGAAATGTGTCAAAATTTTATGATACTCTGACCATTAGTTTACAAGTTACCGATATTTTCGCGACACCATCTGAGAATCGTTTGGATTCGTCGATAATAGCGACATATTTATGTCATCCTACGAACTTATTGAGTGATATACTGTTATCTACACATGTTCGGATATACATGTCTAAGCGAACAAAAAAAATGTATTTTGAAACTCTCGTGAGGTGAAAGAGACCTGTTTTTATATGCATTATATATCAATGTTTTTCATAAATAGAACAAACACACTAACGGTCATTAAAAAAAATTTTATTTTTTTAATACTAATCATTAGAAAGGAAAGAAAATGTAAAACGTGGAGAATTGTTGCGAACAGTTTTCTATTAACAGCAAAAATAGTTGCCAGTGATGTCTTTGCCCAGTTATTACAGAGCTACACATTTCCAACGGATATTGTCTATCACGTGTAAATAGAAATATGCACAATTTTTTTGTTATTGGGAGTGTTCGAACTGTTTTTGTACCCTGCACCACTTATGATACAAGGATATATTAAACTTGTGCAGATCTATGCGACATGCAGAAGTACTTGAATTTAATACAGGAAGCGGTTCTAAATCGATCTAGACTTGTCTATCCGTCTGTCCGTCTTGTATCGTTCAAACCATGTTCAACCCATAGATGACAAATTTTGAGATATTTTAAAGTTATCAGCAAAAGAGCCCATATTCGAACATCGTTATAAGAATGTCAGCGCTTTCCGATATAATCATAAGTCGTCTATTGGTTTTAATCGAAAGTTGGAAACTTTGCTGATAACTGCGAGCTAGAACAGCACAGATTTCCAGAACAAGTTTGCCACATTGGGTTTTATTGGGTTTCTTGGCACAGAACTGCACCTATTAAAAGCTGTTCGTGTGATAATTTGTACAGTTGCGTCTAACTTAAAGACAGTTCTTTCGAATGAAAAAATCGTAGATTTATTCTGCACTCTGCAGTGCTACTTATACTCTCTCTCTTAGAAAACAATCCGAACTAATTTGTAATTTCGATATTTTGAAACTCCACAGCCTCTTAGCTGCTGAGAGCGAATTTTACTAATATTTTACATATGATGAGTTCGATTAGCTTTCATCCAAAGAAATGGATTAAAAATATTTTCCGTGTATTTTTTCATGACATGGATATGACTAAGGCGAAACAATAGTCTTAAACTCACCAACAAACAGCGCACGAAAAAGGATTCCCAGTAATAAATAGTAATTCAGTGTAACTCAGGTCCAACTGAGGCCTAGATTATATATCTGAACTGACTTGTTTTATTTGTGCCAAACAACTGTTACTAAAAATTCGCCAAAGTTTCCATGAGCAGCCGAGAAGATAACAATTTCGATTACCACAGTCAGGGTTCGCGCGTTCATATCTTAACGCGGTAGAGTTTGCTGTGGCCGTAGTTGTAGTGCGTGCTCAATTGGTAAAGGAATCAAACTTGGTAGGCTGCGATCACCCCATCTTCCTATCTATCTCTATCCCCTTCCTCACTTCGTTCTGATCGTCATCGCATTGCACATATAGGATGCATTCCCTAAATGATAGGTCATATAAAAAAAGAAAAAAAAAATCCAAATGTATGCGGATACACTGCTGAGCGATTACATTTTGTATTAACACACTTTCCTTCGGCATATTCGAAACGCAATGACGAGGTTAGTTTATCTTTTCAAGCATCTTTTTAAAATACATATAAATAATTTTTAAAATGCATTTCATATCTGTCTAATAATTTATAAATGGCTAGCTTGACTTTAGCAATATCAGTAAAGCTAATGGTAAATTGAAACCAATTGGAAGCGTAAACGTGTATAGCTTACGAAACCCAACGGCATAGAATGAGTGCGACATCAAATCCAAATTAATTTAACTTTACAAATGTCCAGCTATGCATACTAATATATGTAAAGTTTGTAAATGGTATTCAAAAACATAAAATTAATTTACACATACAAATGCGAATTTTGCCGCTTACACGTATAAGCGTATGTACGCAGAGTTAGTTACACAGTTACACAGTTACACACAGTAAATCCTTTTCCATAATATATGCATTTATGCAGATATGCAAGTGTTGTGTTAGACCTCACACTCCCAAGCATACCATAAATGAGCGAATGCTGTTATTATCGCATAGCGGTCACGCATATTTACATACATACAAATACACTAACATGGATAATATTGGCATCATATGCATGACTGCTTAGTGTATTCTGCATAGTTCGTTGAATCGTAATAGACTTTCGATGTGAATAGATATGCTTGATGATAACTTGCTCGCTAACTCAACTCAGTTCGCTGACGTTATTTAGTCGAATCGGGCAATTACTAAACATTAATATAAACGCACGATGACTAGAGTAAGAAAGCCAAAATCTTGAAATACCCAAAAAGCAAAAGAGAAGAACAAAATTTAAGTAATTTCGACCTTGTTCAGATGGATTCACTGATATGCATACATACGTACACACAGTAAAGCAGCGAAGCAGTGAAACAGCGAACCAGTTTAAAACTTGTGCGATATTCTCTTCCATTTCGAGATGCTTGCAAGTCGTTTGATGCCTTGCGTTGCATGTATTGAAGATTGCTACTTATACTCAGCACCGACGAAAGAGAATGCGGCTTAGTTTTATCACTGCTTTTGTAGAAAGGCTGAGTCGACTTGAGGATTTCCGCCTGCTCATCTTGATCCTTGAATCTTGAATGTTCTTCTTGACCATATTGATTGCAGACATTGTTCACCTGCATGAAAAAAACTTTGGAATCTTTACGAAAAATGGGAATTTTACGCGGTAGCTCATGGGAAGCAATTCGATAAAATTTCTGCACAAGAAATATTTCCGACACATTCACAAATACTGATGAACGACACGACTTCAATAGATGAATTCTTTTCATATAGCCGGACCATTTACATGTTGTTTTCACTGCCAAAATGCTTCTCGTATATTTTTTCGATGTTTCAACATGTTAAGGTTACGTAAATTCTCGGTCTCTACAAATCGTTTTCCGATTCAACCACAAAACCGCACCTGGACATTCGGCATTGGTCCACATATTTGCCGCTGCAATCCTCCCACTAAGCGTTTTTAGGTCTTTCTAACGATTTCTTAATACTCCCTTACAATGAAAAAATACACATCTAAGAAGAAGAGGGAATTTTAAAAGGGATTAGTTTGGTGCGAAGAATTGCAAAAATTCGACATCGACAGATAATATTCAGATAATCTAGTGATTTAATGTAGGTCGGTGGCGTGTAGACACGTCTCTAAGCATCCTAGAGGTGATTAGTCTCCAAGGTGTGTGTTTATGAGCATATCTCGTCCTCTGACTGATAAGAGCAAGGCCCTTCTAAAACATGTACATTTCTATGGGCCGAGTACTGCAATTGCAATGAAACTCCACGTTAAGTATGCAGCCAACTTCCTTTTCGATTTGAACTAACCACAGCTACCACTTAATCACCACAACAAGCCGCTTCCATACTTAAGCTGAAACAGGCCGAAAGAAAAGAGAAAAAAAAATCGTCTTTAGTTAGTCTTTGCAAGTCTCATCTCGGACAGCTTACAAAACAAAAGCCAATCGTACAGAGAGAACCAGCATTCAAAGCTGCGGTAAGCGGAACTCATATATGTTACGCACATAGGCCTATAAAAACAAAAATGTAAAGTGACGACTAACCTTATTGAAAACTTATTTCGAATTTACGTAAGGTGAACACAATTCATCGTAATTGTTGTGCGCCCAATTGTGCGCCAAATTTATGATAATATTTTATGCACATTCAGGGTGAACAGCAGCGAAAGTCCGCCATTTTGACTTTTGAAAGGATTGGTCTTTAACTGCTAAACATGTAAACTTCTTCATTTATTTTTTCAGAACGTTGTGGTTGTTTGCAGTGCAAGTGGAAACGTCAGAAAAAGAAAAAAAAAAAAAAACTGCATCACGCTCACAAATCTAGTGAAATGCAAATAAAAAAAGGTCAAGTATGAACTGAAATTCTTGAGCTAAGTTTTTTTTGTTTTTAAAGCATAATATTTTTTTTTTACTTTTCTTTTAAACATTAAATATTAATAGGGAATATTTTATTTTACTAAAAAACAATAATATAGTATTTTAAATTTTTACGAAAAAATTTATAAAAATTTCAAATTTTATCAACAATTAACAAATTAAAGAACAATTCATAATGAATCGCCTAAAAGTAGACTCTGATTTATTTCAAACTTTACTCCTAAAACTATAAAGCGAAACGGGCGAATTGTATGCAAAAACACTTGAAAGAAAATTTTCGAATAAAGTCTACATGAAATGGGTTAATGTGCTTTAAAATTTTAGTATTAATCCAACAAAAATTTTATTAAATTATTCATTTAAAGATTTTTAATATTGTTACCTATCGTTAGATAGAGATTTTATTAAATTACATATCAGTATTTTATACCACTAACTTAGCGCTCAGCCTTTCAGCAACAAAGCGCAATATATATATCTACTACAAATATTAACCACCAACTTTATTGAGGGTCAGACAATGAACTTCGTGTTTTCATTGAACCTTTTCCACACACACCACAGTAAATCAACCAGTTTTTGATTTGCTAAATTTAGCAGAAAAATAATTTAATTTTTTTTATATATAAAAATTTTTTCCCTTCAATAATTATTACACCTTACACCACTCTAAAAGATCTTAAAACGGATTTGTGAATCGGTCTAAGCTTGTGTGTCTGTCCGTCCGTCTGATGTATGCCTATATATTTATGTGCACAACACACGGAAGGACTTGAAATAGACCCACCTTTTATTGCGCCTATCGATTGAAAATCATTTTCTTTATTAATCTAAGCTTGTCTGTCCGTCTTATGTTCTTTTGCTTAGTTTACAGGCCGTCATTTTTGAGATATTTTGATGAAACTTGGTACGCTGACGTCTTGTGATCCAAGAGCGAAGACTGTAGAAAATGTTTTGGATCGAACTACTTTTTGGCTATTTCGATATATCGTCCTGTTTTGAAATGTCGTTGTATGAGTAGCCGCACTAAGCAAAGTGGTATAGAGTATTAATAGGTCGTGCCCCGCTATAGTATTTTCCTTTTCTTTCTTCTAAAAATTAATGAATCAGTGAACATTTACCTACTGAACCTGATTGATGGCATAAGATTTTATTAAGCTCGTGGTGTTGTATACAGCACCCACAAGGATTTGAGATAGATCCATCTTTTATTATACCGATCGATTCAGAATCATTTGCTGAATCATTGTTTAAAAGTATTTCAAAGTCAAATCATGCATGTTCCTACCCTTACGTCGGCACTAATATATATATATATATATATATATATATATATATATTGAAATTATCCTCCCTACAAATTACGTAGGCCTCTCAATTTGGCTTTAAGACATAGACAGCTTCCCAGTTCATCTTCTTTTCGATCTAAAGCATTAACAAATATTTTCAAGTACTTTGAATACTGAAAAAGGGAAATATTTCATTTAACTCATACCACACCTGAAATTATAGTTTTATTAAAAAAGAATATACTTTTCTATATACGCTGCGTATACAAAGAAGTCTCTTATTCGATGGTCTTGTACTCTATAGTCTTCTTCAGTCTGAGGGACCCAGATGCACTTCACTCACTCTGGTCAAAGAAGTCGATGACATTTTTCAACTGGTGGAGCAAGACCGGCACGTAAGTTGTCTAGAATAGGGATGGCACTAAACACCACCCACTTGACAATTTGGAATCAGTTGATAAGACCAGGCTACAAAATGGAGCTCGAAACAGCGGAGAAACCCCAAAGACTTTTTATACGACCCATTACGTAATGCCATATAATAGATGGCATATCTAACTCTTAGTTTCATTTAAGTAACCTTTTTGCTGAGAGAAATCTAATCTATCGTAAACTTGGTTAGGCATCTCTTAGCTTAATTATGAATGAAACTTCTTTAAGATGCTTTATTAATTTTTCCTCTATAGATATTATAAGTTTCAACACCCTTCCCCGCTAAAAAAAATATCTTACTCATGTCCTTGCTAATACTTCTACTGATAGTTAATCTGGAAAATAATTTTTTTTGCTGCGTTTTAACCAATCAAAATTAACTAATCGAAACTAAAAATCTATAAAAGAAAAGTTCAACTAAGTTCCCTAATTAGCCAGATAATAATACTTTAGAGTTTTGTTTATTTTTTTTTTTTCACTTCTCCTTTCCTCCTCTTCTCTTCTAGTTCTTTTGTCTTAGTTTTACAGTTTTATAAATCATCTGATTTTTTGTTTCTCTATTATCCTTATATTCGTTACGACTCTCTCTGTTATTCACTGCTAATTTTATTCCTTCTAGTCTGTAGTCTACGGCATTTACGTTTGTTTGTTGGATATTAAAAATATATATATATATATATGTATTTATAAAAACAAAGAAACAAAGAAAACTAAAACTTTACACTGGGCGACAGCCATCTATTAAGTACCCTCCAGTTGTTCATAAAACAACTTTATTTAAATAAAGTGCTTAAAGCAAAGTGGGCGAAAAAGTAGCCCGACTCCAATCAAATGTCCTTGGACCGAAATTTGTCAATGCATAAAATTTCATTAAAAAAATCTCTAAAAACTTGTGGCCTGTACGTTGAATGCAAAAACACATGGGCAGGCATCGGACGGACACACGGATAGACAAGCTGAGAACGATCTACAAAATGATTTTGAATCGATTGTTACAATACAACAATCTACGCAAACTAAATACACAAGTGATGTAGGATGCAATAAAAATGAAATATTATCCGGAATCTGGAAATGCAATCATTTGAACAATGACTTCTAGCTATTAAACTAAGAAAGTGAGAAGGAAAAATTGGAAATATTTTTATTTTTCAAACAAAGCTTAAGGTCATAATTGTGTAATTTCAATGAGCAAACATGGCTTAATTGTTACCGCTGTTAGTATATGCACACATATGTTCGCTTTATATAGTCTCCTATTAATTTGTGTATGTGTTTTATTGCGTTCAGAAAGCTTATGTATGCATGTATTGATTCTAACAAAGAAGAAAACTTTATACGTGCTTATGATGAGTTCGGAAGACTTACTCTACCATATGTTCAAATAAATTATGCAGTGACGAATTCTTTATACCCTAAAGAATATACGCTGATGTTTATAGGCAAAAATATCCCTTATACTCTTTGTAAGGTGTGCGAAGTACGATCAATTTAAAGTTCTGAGTAAATTTGGCCATGTCGGTCCGTCCGTCCGTTCACTAAACCTATTCTCATGAAAATTCAAACTTGGCATAAATATGCTGAATTTGAACGTGTACGTTGCCCCCTCCACAATCACAGTTAACAATAATATTTTTATCAACGACTTACGAGAGAGGACAAAACAGAAGATGAGGTGAAATACAAAACCAATGCTTTCCACAATGTTATTTAGCCAATTAACCTAATTGAAACAATAGCTAGGAACGGCCTACAAAACTAAAGGATGATCTGCTTTCAATTTCCAATGAATGTTAGATTGCCACTAACCAAGATTCGCCCAAAAGATAAATATTTTGCTTATCAAACGTATATCTTTAACCATATAAAGCTTTAAGTTGTTATTGGTTGGTGTATTATCCAAAGAACTTATGATACACATATTATTGTATAAAAGAAAATTTCAAAAAGAGGCAAATAATTTTGTTGTGTTGTCTTTTTTTTATTAAAATAAACCAACTCAACACAAATGACCTAATTTTCACATCAAGTATTGTAGTATAACGTTGAGTGGAGCATTTTTGCTAAATTAAGTTTTGTACCCCAAAAGAATCCATATTATATGGTACACAAATTGGCAATTTTTGGTTACTCCTGCTCGTATATATATACATACATACATATATACATACATATTGTACATATGCCAATGGATAATATTATTTTGCAATACCCGACCACAACCAGCACGACTCGAGTAGCATTTGTATGTGTGCGTATGTGTGTGTGTGTGTGTGTGTGTGTGTGTGTAAACGTCATTCGGTTTCAGTTGTTCAAAAAGTGAAAAATTCCCATTTTCATTATTTCGTTATTTTTGCAGCAAAAATACGAAATGTGTGTGTGTGTGTGTGTGTGTGTGTGTGTGTGTGTGCATTACTTTAATATGCATTGCAAGTATTTGTATCTACCGTTATACATGCATACATATGTGAGTGGCAAGTCAGCAGTGTAGTCACAGTGGCTGGTTGTCGGTTCTCTATTCTTTCCATTCCTTTCCTTTGCTTTCTTCCTCTTTTGTCCTTTTTTAATTTCAAACTTTTATTTGCTTAGGAGACAAGACAAGTGCTCATATTGTGATGTACACCCCGTTTGAATGTATAGTAGGTCTACCGAAAAGTTCTCGACCGCATATTCATTTGAAGCATATTTGTCTTTCTTTATCGCTGACGGTGACCTGGTAACCGATGTAAATCGAGAATGATTCATGTTAGTGTTAAATGAGACGCAAACGTCTATCCCTAGCTACTGTACTTTATACGACCTGCAACAAAGCAGAAATGCTACAGAAACGTATTTAATGAACGTGCAGTCTCTGATAGAGAACATGCAGAAGAAGAAGGTCCAAGAAAAATGCATATAGATGCTTTCGATCTTTCAGGCGACCATCTTTGATCGAAAACGCGATCGTGTATCTTTAGCTGCTGGTAAAATTCATTTACTCTATTCTATTTGTACGAACTGCAACAAGGAAGAAATGCGACAAAAGCTAGAAACTCAATTTATTGAAACTGTTTGATGAAGCTTCGAAAAATTCGAACCTCTTTGATAGGCCACACTCTGGGCGATCGTCTTTGATCGAAAACGATACGGTCAAGATCATGTTGGAACAAAATCCTTTTTCAATAACATCAGAGATTGCGGAAAGACTTGATTGAGCTCAACAAACGGGGAGAGCTTTCCGGTCAACCTATTATAAATATATATATACACATGTATATATGTATGTATATAGAACATAACTTGCAGTACTTAGTTATGCTTAACAAGAGTGTAATGCAAGTTTACATAGAGCAACTAAAATTTTATGTTCTTTTGTAATGGTCATATGAGCGAGTAGACATTTACTCATACCATGGCAAGTTTACATATTAACATGATTTACGTTGGCTTCTACTCTGCTTGTAAATAGAGAAAACTTTATTATTTTCTTCACATTATGGCGCAGAAGAACATATTTTACATATATATATATATATATATATATATATAATAATGTAAATATTACTCTCACTTTTTCCAAATTTTGCATATTTATTTTCTTGTTTGCTTTATTCCTATAACAAGCAGCAGTTTTTCTTTGATTCGAACGGATGTGAGGTGCATTTATGCGCAATTTTTGTGCAATAAGAGTTTTTCTGAATGCATTGTCTGTATATAAAATGCTTTCATTACGATAGAGTAGTACGTGTTTTCTTCAATTATTTTTCATGAAATAACCAAATATATCCTCCACATCATCGTATAACTACTGCTATGCTAACCATTCTTTAATGTGAGGGAAGATATTAAAAGGCATGGATCAGTGAAGGAGGAGCATTATCTGACGATATTCTGCCCCAAAACTAATTTCAAGTATTCAGTCAAGACAATCGTCTAGTCTAGTAGATAAGAATCGAGACCTTATACCCGAAAGTCGGCATACCTGAGTCCAAGTCGCAGCTTGATAGGTAGCTTAATGCATTTACACAATTATTCTGTCATCTGTTTATCTGCATACGCAAAATTCAGCTGCAGTGGAGATTGGTTAAAAGATTAAACGCTTAACGTAACTAAACTCAAAGTAGACAAAGTAATAAAACTTTAAAATTAATAAAAGGTAAAAAGAAAATCATACTGAGCGTTGCTCGCTGGCAAAACACAATTTCGATGCAATACAATACAAAAGTTGCGTTAGTTAGTTATAACACGATTTCGATACAACACGATTTGAAAAAATCAAATATGACTTTTTCACCATAAAATATTTCACCTTAAGGCTTGTTTTCGATACAACACGGCTTTCCATATAACACGGTACAATGCTTTGATTGATAGATTATTTTAAGGCACACTGTACACGGTACACTTTTTTTTGATTTATTTTATAACACAGCACATCGTGCTGTGCGAGGAACGTACATACTCGTCTAGCTCAACTGCACGCCGAATAACTGATGCGCACATCTACAGAAACTGTACCACGTGAATAATTAATCAGTGTTAACGTTTTGAACTTTAGCAACAGTATTAGCATATCAGTGGAGCGTAGTGTGATAACAAAAATTAAAAATTTGAGTTTTAGTCATCACATCGACAAGGGAACTTGCGAGTTCCGATAAAAGGGGCAAGGCCTTACTTACCTCTTAGCGGTGATTAGCCTATAGCTCGATCGCCGAAAGCATAACAATTTACCCGACCGGCATAAGCTACCCAAGCTGTACTTGGAAGTATGCAAACGTCTCCGACCTTTTTTCGAGACTTTCTTAGTTTCCTATCTATTGTAGGCGTGTATATGGGCAGATCACACCTACTTGCTTGATGCTCGATCCCTAATCGAATAAAGTATGTTTTGTAATAACATTTAGTTTTGCCAATGTGGCATTTCCAGCAAAGATCTACCAAAAGATCAACCTGCCCTTTCTTGATATGCCATCCACATCTCAAAACCTAGATTAGGTCAACAAAATTTGATTATAGGTCGTTAAATGAAAGCCACAACAAATTCCCGAGTATTACATGCCTAATACTACATAACTGCTTTTTTGAGGCTTGAAAATGAATGCATAAGAAGGATAAAAGGTAGTCCTAGGGTTAAACCGAAAGCGTTAATGTGTTTTGTGAGAGTTTCGCACATGGGCCGTGGCCGAGAAAAAACAGCTAAATATGCTCAATTCTTAGAATTGCAAACTTAATGTTATTCTGATAACTATTCGCGAATGCTACATAAGGAGTAAGAAAACTGATGCACATTGTAATGTGCAAAAGTATAATAAATACATTAAATATCCGAGCGTAAGGATGTTGGTTTTTCGAAAATTTATTTAAAGTTTGAAAGTATTTCAAATAAATATTCTATTTCATAAAACTAATGTAATCTTATGCACATTCTAAGGACCGTTATGTATATAATAGATTAAAACTACTTGATTTATATGCAATTTTCCAAATATTTAAAATATCTTTTGTTAAAGTTAATTAAACTGTAAAGGAATTGATAAAAGAACATAATTCGACAAATATTTTATCTACTATTGAGACAACTTGGCCTTTTTCTTAATACCCTACGCCACTCGTGTAACAAGATATAATGTAAGGTTTGTGCGCTTGTGTACAACAAACAAAACAACTTTTGATAGCCCTAACAATCTTTTATTATAATGGTCGTAAGGTTGTCTGTCGCGTCAGTCCATCTGATTCGGAAGAGTTTTTCGGGTTTTCTTTTTACACCCTACACCTCCTGTGATGCAAAGGCACATGAAGTTTATGCGCATACACGTCGATCGACTCAACTTTAAAGTTCGTCTTTCCGTCTGTCCGTTTTGTACTCAACCTACGCAATTTTTTAAATACATTCCTAAAACTCGGTACCAACAATGACGACAGCACTTCCCATATAACGCTTTACTTTGAAAAATCGTGGCATGAATAACTGCATTAAGCAAAGTGGTGTAGGGCATTTAATAGTCGACTCTGGCCCACTATAATATATTTGCTTAGTTTTTTTCTTTGTCCGAAAGAACCATAAATTTTATTCAAAAGAATTTCTGAGAGGACATCCACCACTAGGTAAGTGCTTATGTTTGGCATATGTTCATCCATTCAATGAATGCATTCTTACACTATGTATTGATTTCGATAACAAATTGTTGCATTTTCTTGAATTTATCTACATATTTATTTGTTAGTAATAAAGATAGCATTAAACTAAAGCATTTTCTTTATGCATATGTGCACATGCATCCATACATGCATACATCCATGCATACGTGCATATGCATCCAATCTAGACAATATTTAAACGTAATATTGAAACAACACCTTGTCTTTCCGTTTCATAGCATTGCCTGTCATTGTTGTAATGTTGATAACATTTTATATAACTAAAAGAAACGAAGGGACTACAAAAATATGTTATAGTTAACAATTTTCTACTAACATCTTGTTGCTTTTATAGAGATTTTCCTTCATTTCCACTTTGTATGCTTAACAAACAGTCACGTACACAGCACGAAGTGCTCCACTACATATAATATTTGTTGTCGTAGAGCAAAAAAAAAAAAAAAATGGTTAGAAAAATATATCCGCCGTTTAAAGTAAAAATTCTCTTCGTCTCCTCTTCGCTGCAAGTGCCTTCAAGCTTTTCCTTTATTTGCATATACATGCATTTATAGACATATGTTGAAAAGCCTTATCATCATTTGACTCTAGATTCAGCTTAGAAGCACAGACAATTTAATTTGCGAATAAATGAGAATTTTTCCAAATTGAAAATATGGCAAAAAAAAAAAAAAAAAGAAAAAAAGAAAACAAAAAATGCTGATATCTTCTCTACAGTTCTTGCTGTTGTTGATTAATTTTTAAGGGAAAACAATTGGAAAACTCTTTTAAGGCTTAGATTAAATTTTCATGAAATTTTCTTTCTACAAACGAATAACTTCTTAAGAGGAGATTACATTAAAATGCTTTACAGACATTTTACGTAAGTTGCAATAAGGAAAATAATCATCGAAGCGAGTCAATATTCATTTACGATTGACTCTAATGTTTAAGGGAAAAAAAGATTAGATTTGGCTTACACTCTAGGAATGGAACTCATCTTGACGCCTTGGTCGCTCGATCAAGCGGGCATTTTTTACTAAAGATTTCTTAGGGTAAGATTCCAGGCTTCATGAGAACTTTGCATTGCATATTTTCATGCCACAGAAGTAACGTCGAACATGTCAGCGAAAGATTTCACGCTAAAAACTCAGTTTATTCTCTGTATTGGCTCATATTTGATTGTTCTATTCTAGTAATATTGTAAGCCACCACAGTGCCAGTGCTACGAGCATACTTTGTAATATGCTTAACTTGGTACTTACACTTAAGTTCGCTTCTTAGAACTTCTAGCCCAAAAAAATATTCATTTTGAATTGAAAATTGTTGATTAAGCTTTGCTGTTGCCTCTGATCGATGATCTTCTAAACTGTCAGACTACAAGTCTTTAATCTTAAAAAGATTTTACTTAAATCAGGGCAATATACATTGTAATGAGAAAAGAAAAAATAAATAACAAATGCTGCATTAAATGCAGCATTGTACAGTGTTGCTTTCATTGGAGAAATGGAAAGAGAAACAACTAACGAAACAATTGATCTCTCTAGATGTCGCGAACGACATTATCGTCACCATTAATTATACGTCACGTTTGTCTTATGGCTATTCGAAAATTTCAATTCAACACAAAGGTAACGGTTTAGTACCAGACGTGAAAATTCCCGAAAAACACTACTAACTTATTCAAGTTGCAAAAAAAAATTATTTCACGCTTTCATATCATAGCTGTTGCTCCCTTTGTCGAAAAAGTGTAGGCAAACTTAATCCGACAGTAAAAGCTTTTTTTTAATCATTACTTTAAAATTTTATTGAAATAATTTTTCATAATTTGTTTTTTTTTTTTTTTTTAATTTTTGCAAGTAGACTTTAATCAGTTTCGTTTATCTGTTATTCTATTTTCGTTTTTTTTTTTTTTGTAGCAACGAAAACCAAAAATCAGACAATAAAGGGTTAACCAAGATAATTACATATCAGATCTGACAGATGTTCCTTTACCGGGTATTTTATTGTCACACATTTTACCGTAAAATAAAAATGCTTTCAAACTGAATTGGCATTTAATAGCAACCGACATTTAAGCATTCAATTGCTGTGTAAATGTTTGGTAATTTTGAATGTCATTTTGTTATAAACATATATAGACATATATATATATATATATATATTGTGATAATATGTATATTACAAAACCGATAAGTAATTTCCTCTTTATATGTACACTAATATGATCAAAAAGTAAAATGAATTTTTTATTTAAATTTATATTAAGTGCGCATGGACGAACTTAATACACATTTCCACATTTTATTATACCGATCGATTCAAATAGTGATTTCATTCGTCCGTTTTCTTTGTCCGTCTATGTGTCCGTCTTGCGTTCTTGTGTTTAACCTAAATGCCGCAAATTTTTAGATATTTCCATGAAATCTGGTGCACTGAGGCGTTCTGTTCCGAGGACGCACGCTATCGAAAATGATTCAGATCGCCCACTTTTTCGACCACTTCCCATATAACGTCTTATTATGAATAGCCACTATATGAACCACTGTGAGTGGGTGTAGGGTATCCCATCATGGGCCGTGGCCTGCTGTTTGTATGTTTACTTGTTTTTGTGGATTCGCAGCACCGTCTTTGCCGTGTATGTAGAGTTTGAAGTCTGCAGCGTTACAAATGTTTTTGTGAAGGTACACAAGCGAATTTTGCTATGTCCGATGTTGTCCAGCAAAGTATTTGCATTAAATTTTGTTTGCGGATCAAAGAATCTGCCGCAGACACATGGTGGATGGTGAACAGGGTCTTTGGTGGTGAGGCTACGTAGCAAAAAAGAAAATGCCTAAAAAAATATTAAAGAAAAAGCGAGTACGAGTTTAGGAGGAATAGTGACCTTGGACCGACGAAAGCGCTATCAAGGAATTCAAACATTTAGTGCTCGAAAATATAGGGTGCGACTACCCTTTCCCGACTTCTTTTCATCATCATCACCGCATCATCTTCATCCGCGCAGGGAACATTTACGTAGTGAGTTGTCATAAAAAGGGAGACCTAACGATGCTGTGGGCATTTTATTTGGATCCCATCGAACCGTTTAAAAAAGGCGCCTTGAGGAGATAGACGCCCGATCGACGAAAGTATTGAAGGCCATGCCCAAAAAGGCGTCTCTCTGACTCTTTGGAGAATTGGAGACAATGACGCCATAAAGACGATTATGCTCAACGGGGAATAATTGAAAGCCGATATAAATAAATTTACTTTATTTTTTGATCACAATAATATATGTTCTATATATGTATATATAATGCGCAGATATCACATTAGAAATATATGTGTACTGGCGGGAAATAATACACATATGCAGAATACTGTCAGACAGACATTTGACACATAGAAAACATATATAAAGCTTTCATTTTTTTTTTTTTTTCTTCTTCTATTATTCATCGCCTTCGTCTGTGCTTTCAAACTTTACTATATATTTATTTTAAAAGTCAATAGCATTTGCAAATGTGTCCCTATTTACACATATATAGGTTTATGCGTATGAACACATGTATACATCAATATTTATGAGATGGAAATAGAGATAAACGCCATATACATATGCATATGCGTATGATATCAGACTTTAAAAGCACATTCTATTACGGCAGATATTATTATACACCTGCAACACACATATTTCTCTATGTGCATATACATGTATGTTTAATTGAAAACTTTACCAAGAGTTAAGAAAATAAGATTGACAAACAAAAGGTGTTAAAACTTTGAAAAAAATAAAACAATAACCAATTTTTGTTCGGTTTACGACGAATCATTTTATACCTAGCGCTTCTTTGTTGTTGTATTTGGTTCATCGCTCACGCGTATCTGCAAGGTAAAGAGCACATAATCATACTTCAAATATTTTTTAAGGAAAAATTCATAGAAACGCGCTATGCAAGCGTAAGCATCCTATTAAAGGGTTTTGATGTAAATAAAAAAACAAAACGCTACGCGAGTTCACTTAATACACACGCGTTATATGGATCGAAAAAATGGTTCGATCCAAACCATCTATGGCAACATTCACCCTTGGACCAAAACACATCAGCCCACTAAACTTAACCTGGCCTGTAGGTTGAACATAGAAAAAGAACACGGACAGACGGACAAACAAGCCCAAATTGATCCAGAAAGTGATTTTGAAGAAACCGATTTAGAAACTGATTCTGACTCGATCGGTGTAAAAAGCGGCGGATCTATCTTAAGTCCTTCTGGGTGTTGTGTATGTCCGCTAAAACTTAATAAAACCTTGTGCCACAAGCGGTGTACATTATAATGAAGCAGCATTGCACATGTAAAATAATGGCACACATTTCGTAAAGGAATATATATAATTAACCCGTTCCACATAACATAGTAGAATCTAATCTAAGAATGCTTGCTAAATGTAGAATGTCAAGAGAAAGATTTCAAATTTTCGAGTGTTCTGTAATAACCCCATAATCACTATAAGGTAATTGGAGTAACTGTGAGGAATTCATCGAATAATGGCAACAAAAGCAATTTACTAAAACCAGGAGAAACGAAAAGCAATTTGTAGTCAACTTAGACCGGGTTTTCTAAAGCCCACTGAAAATTTCTACGCGATCTGTGACTGAAGGAGAAAGAAATTCGACCACAACCATTCGCTTGATATATTAATTCTAATAATAAAAACACTCTAATAGGCCATGACTCACCATTAAACATTCTACACCATCTACTGATATGCATATAACGTTCATTATAAGGCGTTATATAAGAAGCAGTCAAAAAAGCGTTCCGAATGGAACCATTTTTAACACCGTGTGTCCTTGGGCCAAGACACAACAGTGTACCAAATTTCGTCAATGTATCTCAAATATAGCGGCATATAGGTTTTCATACAAATACATGACGGACGGATGGACAGACAAACTTGGATCGATTTAGAAATCAATGGATATAATAAAAGGTAAGTCTCTTACAAGTCCTTCTGCACAATACACACAGCTATATATATAAGTAAGTGAGTAAGTAAGTGGTGTCAGGTAAATGCCATGTTTGCCAAATTAGCGGATATTCGAACTCGCTAGAAAAATGTTGTTAAAGAAATATTTTAGAATCAACTTAAAGCTCAAAACTAGAAGCTATGCAAAGTTTGAACCACAAGATGTCTTAGAATCGACTCGAACCTGGAATTTAGATCATTTGTAGACAACTGGACTTAACTGTGGATGATTTCATTGACCTTTCAAACTCATTTTCGGATTTAGCATTGCGGCATAATTTGAAGAGAGGGTCAGATGACAAGTACAAGACAGAAGGTAGATGTCTCAGACGATCAAGAGTATATTTACTTCACAGTACATTTATGCGTTACATATATTTAGCAAAATAAATATACCTCCTACGGGGCATATGAAACTCTAGGCATTTCATTTAAATTACTTGTAAATACAAAAACAGACATACCTGATAAAATCGAATGGTTTTCATAAATTAACACTTGACACTCATTTTATTTCTAACTTCGTTAGACATTTGCAATGTTTCAGTTGTCATTTCCGTCTCCGTTAGTTAGAACTTTTGATATCAATTTGCATTGAAATAAGTAACAAATACATACACACACACACACACACAGAGAGAGAGAGAGAGAGAGAGAGAGAGAGAGAGAGACAGAGAGAGAATGCACTCATTCATTGATTGTGGTTTAAGCGGCCATTGCACTCCAATCTGAGAAATTTATTCCACTTCAATAATTCTAAACATAAGCATTAACAAAAGAGAAAATTTTATCCGGCTTGATGAGAATCTCTATAATACCTGTTAATTCAATTATTATCGTTTAAACATGGAAAACATGCATATGCATATTAGAGCGAACGTTAGATACTCGCGACTTTAACAAGCGCAGGATTTTTAATATGGATTACAAGGGCATGAATTGGTCGATCCTCTCTCTATTCATAGCAAATATCTTGGCGAAATACTAAATTCACCACCAACAACAATCAACAACATGCACACTAAGTTTCGGCCTTCTTATCTTAATTATCGTCACCGTAAGAGCTTCAATGTCAGTCTATAGCCTATAAGGGATGGTTGAATTGAATCAAAATCTTATACAAGAAAAAATGCTCTGCTTGAAGTCTCTAATAAGTATCTCTGACTATTTATCGTAACATCACATCAGTGTTGGTGTAAAAGCTTTCCAAGCGAAGCACACTATTTTTTACTCTTTGTCTTGGAAATAAATGCATTGCATTGTATAGACAAGAATAACCTCAAACCTGCTTCGACATGCAGCATACAACTGTTGAATCCTGCCAGCGACTCTGATAATGGAACACTTCAGAAATATCAAACTAAAATCCTCCGTCTTATTGTTAATGCCCCTTAGTTCGTTAGCAACAAAACTATTCACGATAACTTGGATTTTCCATTCATCAAGAATCGAATTCAACGCATTTCCTCAAATCACATAAATCCCTCTACAATATCTCCTCTGCATGCATCCAATGAAATAAAATAATTGATAAGACATCATAACCGGATCTTCTATCCAGAAATTAATATAATTTTGTTTTGTAAATAGTGTTAATGAATTTTCCAAGTCCATATAGTTTCTTTTGCCCAATGCCCTACACCAATTGTGCAGAAGCACTCAAAGTAAGCCTACTCTTTTCAATTCAGAATTGTTCGCATCGCTCTAATTTTATCTCTTTGTCTTATTCTCTATAGGGCTCTTACTTGTTATTTATTTAAACGTCATACCTATATTGTTATATTGTCCCCATTAGTCACAATAACCTCTGTTTTCTTTCTCATCTGGACATAATATTTATTGATTATTTCCTTAGATAGATCAAAAATATATATGTAATAAAAGAAGAAATCCATACGTGTAATGCAAAAGAAACCATCGACCATATCTCAAGTAAGGCTGGGGGCTTAGTTAAGTAGTTAAGAAGCACGATTAACAAGTCGGTATACACATGCGATGGACAATACTTTAACTAGTATGAGTGTGCAATCGCAGCTTTAATGCGTGCCCCGTAATACTCACATAGTTATTTCTTTACGTCTATGTTAAAGCTTCATTCGTGATCGTCAGCAGTAACCCTTATGGCTATGGATAGACATTAGCAGATATAATCTCAGAAGCTTATGCTGACCAATATGCTGTATTACAGTGCTGGATGTTATCAATTCGAGGACATATCTAGTATACCCCTTTCTTCCGGCAGTAAGCATAAGAATGGAATTTGAAATTGTTCTCTTCATTATGTGTATGAAGCTATCGTGGTTGGAGATAAGTTCAGTTTCATTTAATATCAATGGGCAATTAAGAATGAATCTGTTATTAAATTGAATCTATTGTTTAATTTATTCTTGCGGTTTTTCAGCTTCAGCTTCAGCATATAAAAGTTGAAGAAAACCACCACTCAATACTTTTAAGAAACAAACAAGAAAACAAACATTAAACAACTTTCTAATTAAAGTAAAACCATTTATTATAAAAAATTGGAATAAATACATAGATATATATATATATATATATATGTATGTTTATATAAAATCATATTCTTTCCTGTTGGCTGAACTTAATGCACTTGCAAGAGAGAATTCCAAGCGTTCGGATTATTTGGATACAAGTGTACGGCACGTTGTATTAGTTTCAAAGAATTCTGCTTATCGACCGGCTGGAGAGCACGACTGGCGATTAGTAAAGTTTGAGAATCCTCGATGCAATCATTTCTTAAAAGAGACAAAAGTTCAAACTTTAAACACGCCCGCACGCATATGTTTATGTATATATGTATATGTATAGATAGTTTAAATAAATGCCACTGATAGGGAATATACTAAGAATGCGTTGGTGTTTGTGTTTGTGTTTGTGCAAACAGATATGCATATGTAAAAACATGGTAAATACAAACTTGTTAGTTTTACTGCCATGCACTAAACTAATAGCACTTAAAGCTATTTGACTAGTGGCTGCATGATATTGACGTTTATGTCCGTAGTTGTCTAATAGAAAGTTGGCCAGAACTTTACGTAGAGCAGCACACTGCGGAAAGATGTGTACACGTGTCATCAAAGAGATAAGAGCATTACGTGGTTTTTGCTAAAAGAAGAAAAAATAAAAAGAAAAATATGAAAATTCATATATAAGGGACAAAGCAACTGACAAATCGGTATTCGGATATAAACTAGCAAAGGAGCGATTTGTTTTACTTATGGATGAATGTTTTTGAACTTTTTTTCATTTCTTTGAAAATCAAACAAATTCTCGTGAATCGATCGCGTTCAAAACTCTCTCGGATGAATTTATGAGCCAAATGGACGGACAAGTCGAAAGGTAAACACATTATGTCTGTTCCCATCGCAGATCAAATTTGAAAATAAGTAAAACATCTCCTCCTTCGTTCGTTAATATAAAAAATCTCTTATATGAAAATGGCTTACAATCGATAGATAGTATTGAGCCCTTAAATATGCAACATGAGCTATGTGCTCTATCGAATTCTCATATTTTCTTAGCTCATTTAAGATGGTCTCCGTTAATTGCGTATCCTGATGCAAAATTCCCAAAGCACAAGCCGAGTACAATGCTTGTACGGGAGAATTCTTTAAAAGTATGCTATGACGGAGAGAAGAAAATGAAAGAAAAATTACAAAATTATCTAAAGCATAGACCTTACTATACCCGCCACCAAGGAATGAGGGCTTGCAAATTCTGCATCGAATTAGCCATGTCCGTCTGCCCGCCTGTGTAATGTCATTTACATGTCGTTTCTCTGGCCGCAAAAAAGATGCTAAGCACTTCAAATTTACCAAAAACATTGGAAGTTCTTGAGCGTAGGATGATATTGAAACTGAATCAAATCAGTCGAAGAACACGTCTACTGTACTATGTCAACTAAGAACATTCCTGCTTCTCAATAGGCAGAAAAAATTCATTTTTTGCTCATTACTCATACAGCAGATACATCTAGAAGACTTAAAGCGTATATTCTATGGGCGACGCTGTAGTATATGCAAAAAAATGTCATAATGCATCAAAATTTAATTTTTTCTTAATACCTTTATAGCTCGCAGAAGCAAGCTTCAAACACCGCGTAAAGCCTATAAAAACTCAGATAACTTCAAATTCTGAATGCAATTCGGAACCGTTTCCGTCTGTACGTCGGTCAATCTATGTGCTATCTGTGGTAAATATTCGTCTCTTCGCAAAAATTAAGACATCGCTAACAAATCTACAAAAGAATATAATAAAAATAATCCAAGCACGTCAAAGGGCTTGCCTGCAACGCCTACATGCCTATGCAACAAAAACTGCGAGCACCTTCGCTTTCCGTGTTTTTGGCTTTGCACTCACAAAATACTACTAGTACACCATATAAATTTCCCAACTTTTATTCTGAAAATTGAAAAAATCAGCTGCGCCCACTCAATATTATAACGGTGACGAGTATAAAAGAATCGATCACGATCGAATATAATTTTCTTATTCGTTCTACTTACCATTGATATAAAATAGTTTTCGTATCTGCTTCACCTTGGAAGGCATAAACCATTGAAGCCATAGCTACTAAAATGCGAGCTGCTTTATCATCTTCTGCGCCAACTACACTTTTAAGCACCGAATTGTAGACGGAATAAGCCTCTTGATGTTGGCCTGCTTTAAAATACGCTAAAGCTAAGCCTATAATGGGTTTAAAGGAAGCTTGTGAAACCTTATTAAACGCATTTATAGCCTCGGTAGGTTCGTTCAATTTCAAATGCGCAAAACCCAGGTTAGTAAAAATTAAATCACGTTCCGTGCCTATTGTGGCCTTGGATGCAGCTGCCGTATACGCTTTGACAGCGGGCCGATATAGTTTTTGACGTTCACTTAAAAATCCTTGAAGTGAAAGTGCCGACACACTGGTCTCTTTTTCTTCATTAATCACGTACCTTTACGAGAAAAGATTAATTCAAACATTATATACACTTCGCTTAGGATGTGTTAAAGAAGTACCAATTAATCGCATCCAGGGCCATTACATCAGCATGCATATTGTTAATGGCATGTTTGTAATGCGGTAACTCACATTTGCCTGGATCGCAAAGCATATTGCAAACCCAGTGAGCGTAGCCCAGAGCAGACTCACTATGAAATTCAAATTGTTGACAGTGTCTGAATAAATCTAAAGCTTCTTCTTCTTCGTTGATGGTCTCCGCAATCATAGCCTGGCCTATCCAAGCGTTCGGATAAATCGGAGAGGATTGCTGGGCTCGTTGGAAGGCTTGATTAGCCAATTTGATCTCATGTAATCTCAAGTATAAAACTCCCAAGTTAGTCCATGTAGTGTAAGATTTACGATCTAAATTAAGCGCTTGTATGAAACAATGCTGAGCCATTGGATAATTTTCTTTAACTTTAAAATTTCTAGTTTTAGATTTCAACTATAAATAATTTCAAATCATTTCTCACTTTGATGCATATTTATAACACCCAATAAGTTCCAATTTTGCCAACGATTGCTTTGTTCTTTAATCGCCATTTGACATGCTTTCGTAGCCATATCTAAATGATTTTCAGCTTCTTCGTTTATGTAATCGGCCATGTAATAGTAACACAAAGCCAATTCGTACCATAAATACGTGTTTGATTTAATTGTTAAAGCACATGTGTAAAATCTTAAATAATAAAATAATAAAAATAAATCTTTCTTGTTCTTGTAGACACATATTAACCGATTTATCTTACCTAGCGGCTAATTTAAATAAATCCTTGCGTGTTAAGAAAACAATTTCGCTTTCACGTTTAGCTAAAAGACCATTGACATCTAAGTTTGCCATAGATTCTGACATCTGAGCAGTTAAAACGAAAGCGTTTGCCGTTAAACGCCAAAGCCAAACCATATTAAGGTTTTCACTATTCAAGAAACATCTGGAAATATTTAACAAAATTATTTATAAGATAATAAAACAAGTTCAGCTGAGACCGAATCTTTCATACCCACCACCTTTACTCTGGAAAAAGACTAAAAACAGGAAAACAACTACGTTCTTGTACTCTATAATATTGGTTGGGCGTGGTCGATTTTCTATATTTTCCGAATAAAAGGGGGGAAATTTATATGGTGTATATGTTGTACTTAAGTATATATTAGTAACAAACAAAGCATAAAAGCGTGTGGGTGTTGCAGGAGTGTCCATTTTCGTATTCTTTTGCAAGTTTCTATAGCAAGTTTCTAAGCTATATCTTCATTTTTGCAAACAGGAGAATGTTCATTGTAGGTACTACAAAGTTGGACATACGGACATTGTTAAGTGCATTCCGCGTGTAGGGTAGTCAGAAACTGGAATGAATTTCTACACTATATGAGGTTTCTGTGCTAAACTAAATTATGACACTCCATAAAAGCGGACTTGTTTTGTAAAGGTACTATAGCAACGCCCATTAAGTTAGGGTCCAAGTTTGTATAGGCTTAACTGCTGCAGTTTGTAAGTAGGAAAGGAAAACAATGGTGTTTTCCTTTTATGTGCTGCACTAGACGTCTAATTCGACCGATTTGGCACATTTGCAATATCGACCCGCGCCTAAGAACTTCCAATGTTTCTGCCAAATTTGGAGTCGATAGCTTCATTTTTGCGGCCACAATGTTAGCAACAGACAGTACATAGACGGACAGACGGACAGATGAACCTGCTGTGATACTGGACAACAGTATATGTGCTTCGTGGGCTCTCAAAAGCTTCCCACTGGGGAACGTCACACTTCGGTGATGGGTATAATACATATTAACACTTTTCATGCTTGCCTACCTTTGTAGCATATTTACGGCAGTTTGTAAATGATGTTTAGCTCTACCATAACGGTATTCGCTTTTTAAGTAATTAGCCAAACCCAAATGGGCTTCAGCAGCTCCTTTTAAAGCAGGCAGATAATCGTTATTACTTTTAAGTAAACGATCGAAATTTTCTATAGATTCTGAATACATGCGCGTAGTCTAACGGATTAACGTTTAGAATTCATAATTATATAAAAATTTATATTTATTCACACCGCTTACCACTTTCATTAAAGCCACTTGAAGTTGGGCGTAAAGATTGTCTGGTTGCATTTCCAAAATTTTTTGAAAAACTCTTATCGCCGAATTATAAGAACCCCTTTCCGCGTAGGCATCGCCTAAAGATTCCCAATAAATCATGCAAGACACGTCCTGTTTAATGGCCGTGCGAAAGGATTGTATAGCCTAGAATAATATCGAGTTATAAGATTACAAAGTCCTTGTTTAACTAAAATTAGGCTTTCGGTTAAAGTGTTAATTCTCAAAAGCAAAGAATCGATAATTCTGCAAATATATCGTGAGACCAGATTAAAGTCATTCTCCGATTAAACGAATTTACTCCATAAAATTAAAAAAGCACTTATTACGCAAGCCAGGAGCTCTTCCTTAATCCCTTATTCTACTCATAACGTTAAAGTACTAAAACTGTACCAAAATTGTTTCAAGGACTTTTAGGCTATAAGAAAGCGTCCCATCATAGTTTAACGGAACTATCAATGTCCTTTCGACCGGAACGTTTGAATAAATCGCTGAATCACTCTCAATTTTCGGATCTATTGGATCTATTCATATTAATTCTTAAGCTTGCACCATATGTAAGTAATCAATCATACTCTACACCAATGATACTCTACACCAATTACAGCAGAGGATATTGTGCGGATGTTTGTAATACGCAAAAAGACTTGAGATGGATTCACCTTTTATTATGTCGATTGCTTGATAATCATTTAGTGAATTGATCTCAGCTTGTCTCTCTGTCTGTCTGTCCGTCTGTCTTACTAATATCTGTCTATATCTATCTTATTCTGAAAAATCGTTATATGAAAAAAATTCCAATTCTCAAAATTCGTCGACAAAAAAAATGTGAAAGTTCGTATCAGGCGGGTCAAACGGTTTAAAACCGGCGCTACGGAAACTGAACTTTCCTATGGGAAGAAAATGTAATTTTGAATATTTGCTGGAGAAAATTAGTCCATAATTGACATAATTTGACATAAAAATTAACATCTACGAATTTAGACCCAACAAGTCTGTATACCTATATAAGGATTTTCATGAAAAATAAGTCTTTAAATGACAAAAATAACTGGTTTTTTATGTTTTACAATGAAAATTGTTCCATATTAGCAATTTGGCATAAAAATTAACCGTAAGAATAATTTAGATCCTATTATACGTAGGGTTTCTCGTAAGAAGACAATGTGTAACTTGTAGTCTTTCATGACGAAAAAAAGTAAAAAAGAAAATCTTTAAATAGTAAATCAAATTTTCTAAATTTGAATCTTATTAGTTAATGTTTTGGACACCCTACAGTGTGGGGGCTTTCATGAAAAATATATGTTTAAACGACAATAATGAACAATTCTTACTGTCTTATCACGAAAATAAACGAAAGGTATTAGCCCATGTGCTGCGGAGTATTCAGTGGATAAGCCTTGTCCAATTACAAGGTTTTCAGTTGTTTTACTCAAGCGTAATCACTCTAAGATACGAATGTTCCACGAAAACTCCTCATAACATTTTTTCACAATTTCAGCCGGATAAATAGACCAACTTAACTTACCGATCGCGGGCTGCGAACATATTTGAAGCAGTTTTTTTTTTTTTTTTTTTGTTTAAGCAACATGTTGAAGTAACAATTCTGATTTCAATGAGTGGACATAAAGGCAGACAAGGCTAAATCAATTTTCTTAATCAGTCTGATGAAGAGTGCATAGACTTTTTAAGCCTTAAAAGCCTTTGTAAACATAAATAATGTGATAAATCCTTTACGGTAAGAAAAGCGAATAAAAGCACTGTAGCGGACCACGGTTATATTGAATACCGTGCATCACTCTACCGTTACTCATATTACGGTTTTTTAAGAAAAAGGTGTTGCATGATAGGCAGTAGAAAAAGTAGTCCCATCCGAACCATTTTCAATAGCGTCCAAATGCTTTTGGACCAAAGCGCGACAGTATGCCGGATTTTATGAAAATGAACGCAAAAAAGCAAGACAAGCCTAAATCGATCGAGAAGGTTATTCCAAATCGGTCGGTGCAATGAAAAAGCATGGGTTTATCTCAATGCACACATCCTCATTAGCTTAATTTGCCTTTGTACCACCAACGGTGTAGGCAATAAAAAAGAATATAAAATTATAATTAATAGTTACCTCATCGAAGTTGTTAACACTTAAGTAATGTAAACCTAATTTATAATGCAAATGTTTAGCCCGTTGGGAATTGTTCAGATATTTTAAGGTATTCGTCAACAAAGCCACATTTAAATCCTGTGGATGAAAGCAATAATTTTAGGAATTGCATTTTTAAAAGCATAAAACATTTTACCTCTTCATCGATTTGTTGATAAATGGCAGATAAATTATCTACTGCCAAATCATTCAGAGGATTTAAGGTAATACATTTTTCAAAACATTTACGCGAACGCACGATATCGTTTAGAGCAAAATAAATTTTACCTAAATAAAAAAAGCATTCAGAGCTGTAAGGTCGTAGACGCGTAGCTTTTAGAATATTATTTAAAGCTTGAGAAAAATTCCCAATTTTATAATACAGTTTTCCCAATAACAGTAGCGATGAGAAACTCTCCAAATCAATTGTCGAACCATTCAAATAATCTATGGCCTGTTTTGGTGATCTGGAAATTTTTGCGCAGTGAGATGCATGTTGAAGAAGGGCATACTAAGCACACTTACAGAAGAAACTCAGCCTTTGTTAAATCATCCATGGATAGGGATTTTAGCTTAGTTAAATCCCCCAATTTATAATAACACCTACAATAAGAGCAGTTTAATTCGAGATGACAATTTTCAAACAACACAATACGTACCTGGCTGTGGCTTGTAAAGCTTTCGGTGAAAGATTTTCTTCGTTTAACAAATTCAAAGCTTCTTGCAATTTACTTTCCTCTTGCGCGTGCGAGAGACATAAGGCGTACTCTTCGCGAAATTCTTTCCCTAAACGTTGCCATAATTCTTCCGCTAAATCATAAGCTTCTAAATGAGTTTCAGTGCGGGCCAACAGCTTAACGGCTACCATATAATTTGGTTCTTCTTTCAATGCGTGAGATAAAAGTTGACGTGAAGTAACATATTGTTGCGTATTATAAGAGTCAATTGCTTTTACTACTAAACCTAAATAAGAATTTTCGTTCAGCTCCAATAGTTTCGAGGCATAAAAATCAACTGATTGCGTTAGGCCATCAAAAGCTATAAATTGATTCTTTTCATAATTGTCACAATAAATTTTACAAATCCATCCATAAGCATAAATATCTTTCGGATACAGGTCGATCACCTTGCAGGCATGACTAAGGCAAGCTGTTAATTCATTTTGTTTAAACAGCAGCTTTAAATAACATTTATATGCTGGGAAGTGTATCTGGAGACTAGGGTCTGAAATTACAGCCTCCAAAGCAGATTTGTACTGAACGGGGAAAAAACAATTAAATAAATAAATATCTCGCATAGTTATCTTTATCGTATACCAAATTTTCATTTAACAAAGCTGGAGACAAATCATTTTCAATCCATATACGTCCTAAATACTTCAAGAGCACATCCCGCAAAGCTTCATTGTGGTTTTTCTCCAATTTTTCGCTGATTATTTCAAAGCATTCCAAAGCCATTTTCGGCTTAGTGGATGTGCTGTACAGTTTCTCGATATAATCGCTTTGTTTTTCCCTGCAAAACAAAAATTGTCCAAAACGTAGAAAGTTATCAGTCAAGTTCATTAATTTGCTAGATCAGAGAGAGAATTCTAAATACGAATATTTTCCTTTCAAATTACTGTCAAAAATTTTGTTGTACCCTACAATGGTATAGATGATTGTGGACGGACATCCGCATGAACTTAATAAACTCTTATGCATAAGTGTTGCATGGTGTAACAAAAGTCCAGCTGAGGTGCGAAGTGCAACAGACAATCGTTAGCAAATGATTCCCTTAATTAAAGATATCCCAAGAACCATTTAATTCGTCTATTGGCCTCATAATACTTACGGTACCAAATCAATTAATTGCTCCAAAATTTTAGGTAATTCATCGGTGGGCGCACAGTTGGCCAGACCTTGTAAAGCAACAGTCGGCGTTGTTGGCGAATATTGAACAGCTTTACGTAGGTAATTGGCAGCTTCTTGTTTGTCGACATTCTGATAAGCGGCACCCAACAATAAAAGTCCCATATAATTATTGGGTTCGTACTTCAAGACCAGCTAAAAATAATTTGGCAAAGTGAACTAAATGAAAGTTTTTAAAAATCCACTTCATTTCCTGGCGTACCTCACATTTGCTGATGGCCTCTCGGTATTTATCATTTTTTATTAGTTCGCGTATTTCCTTAAGCAAAGCTTTTTGTTCTTTAGCAGACATTTTTTTTCTAAATCTGACAATATTTCCTATTTGAAAATATCTAAATAATTGTTTACTTTGCACATAAATAACAAAGCAGATAACAACAACAGCTGATCACATAAATTAGAGAAGGTGTTCGAAAAAATCACCACGGGATGAGCGATAAGCTAGAGACGAAAATGTGGAAAACTTATCGATGTTTTTCGAGGGTGTCGTTTTCTTTTGTCACTAGGTTTGAAATGCGTTTTGCTCGCTCTAAGCTTGTGATTTATCAGATATGGAAACTTTTAATTTCAATTTTGGTTTCAGTTGCTTTTGGGAAGTAACCAAGGCGAAAGCTAACAATCGACTTTACGTTTACGCCCCTAATTATGTACTTTCATTAACTCTGTTTCACTTCAGCATAACGAAAGAGAGATAAGCTTACTGGATTGAGAATACGTTTTCCTCCTCTTGCGACGCGGTAGCCTTGGGTTTCATCGCGTATGCAAAATTTAACTTTCAATTTGGTTTTCAACTGCTTTTACTAAGAAGCCAATGACGAAGACAAAAGCTATTATTATTATTTTAATTTCAGACTAATGAATTGAATTCTTAGACTAAAAAAAGAGACATTGAGCACTAGCAACACAGGCTATCGGCTCTAATTTAAATAAATGGATATTAGATAATAAGCTTAGTAGTATTAATAAAGTAATATATTGAATTGATATTCTGTTCTTAAGCTGATTGTAGAATGTTCAAAGGGTTAATCGTTCCAAATGCAATACTTCTAGCCAAGGAAAAGTTGAGGCAGTCGCAGAGAATGTGCTTTATAGTAAGAGTTTGTCCACAACAGCAGATTGGGGGAGAAGACTTCTTCAGCATCCATTGCTAACTTTCAACTAAGTTATTATGCTTACGATTATGTGTTTTCATCAACTCTTTTTCGCTTCAGCACGACGAAATAAAAACAATCTTTTTTTTTCCATTATATATCGCCGGCGTTTCATATTATCACGGAATTTGAAATGCGTTTTCCTCCCCTTGAAACGCGCAAGCTTTAAGAGCCATCGCGTATTCAAAATTTAACTTTCGGCTTTTGCTAAATATTTTGAAACAAAAATGAGAGCTAAATTTTTCCTACGTGCTTATCCCGTAGCTGTCGTTGCGATATCTGTTTGATAAGCAAGCATAGAGCAGTTAGCTGTTATCGAGAGCTATTTGCTCTGTTTGCCGGCATTTAAAAATTTATTGTGTGTTTGTGAATGTAAAAATTTTGAAAACTTCGCTTGACTCAAAAAAAAATAAAAAAAAAGGATTAACAAATATCTTTGGGATTATAATTTTTTTTGTACCTGTAAACGAGGTTTACTCGTATCATAAGAAAATGCAAAGATTTGGAGTAAAAATTGACTTGTCACCATTTTTCGACGATGAAAGGAAATTAATATTTATAATGGTCGAATCTGCATGGAAGTTTGTGGAGGACTTACAAAATCGCGTGCGAACACTTTTCGATGTGGATTTAGTACGTTTCACAACCAGCGATGATTGCTTTTTGCATCCCAAAGAGTCAATTGAAATCGTTAAATTGTGTTCGAGTTTGAAGTAAGTAGTTTTCGACTCATTATAAATAAACATAAAATAATAGTTTAACCCTATTTTTTTTTGTTTTCCTTTCTTTTTGACCAGAGCGTTTGTTCCCAAAGAGTGTCTGGAGAAAAGGAAAAGCAAAAATAAAAAAGAAAAACGTCATCAGGATGAGGCGACGGTGGTGCCACCCGAGCTTCCAGCAAAAGAAGTGAAGAAAAAACGCAAACTTGATGTATTGGAAAACGCCTCCAACAGCTCCACGATGACCGAATCTAAAAGTAATAACGGCCGAAATGATCACTTTGATCTAGGCGTGGCAATTAAGAGGCAAAAAGTTAATAAATCTAGTGAAATATCCAGCACTAGTGAAACTGTAGCAGAAACTAATGACGGAAACAGGGATCGTACAGCAAATAAAAAAAAAACCAAAAGTCTTGCCAAAGATTCTCCACAAGGTCAGGCAAATCAAATAGAAAAAGAAACTGATTTCACTCGATCTTCAAAAATAACAAATTCAACCCCTTTCCCCAAAACGGGTCTTAAATTGGAGGACTCTGCCGAAGCTAAACACATTCACTTTCTGGATACGGATGCAGCAGTATCTACAACCGCCGAGACTGCCAAAGTTTGCAAGCAAGGCAAAAAAGTTGTATTTCGGTGTCCTTTAAATGGAACCCGCGATATTTTAGAAAAAGCACGTGTTTTCTCCTTGCCTTGGGCGATTGTTGAGAAACCTAAAAGCATTATCGAAATCAAAGAGAATATCGCACTGGAACCGAACAGTTTAACAAAAGGGCCGATTAAAAGTGTAGCTCAGGACTTGGAAAAATCACCCAAAATATGTCAAGAGACAGAAACTGTAACAAAAAATGCATCTGAAAGACTTACTGAGGCAACTGGTTATGAAGAAATTGAAAGTAATAGTGAGGAGAAAACTAGCAAAGAAATTCAACAGGAATCTGCTGATGAGAATATGGGAGGGATTTCCAATGAAAACAATGAAACTATCGGAATCAAGATTACCCTGAAAACTTGTTCATCAGACGACAAAAAAGAGGATCAGACTGTTGAACATATTGTCAGGGTTAAGAAGGCTGGTACGGCAACAGCTTTGTCAGACAACTCCACTGTAGACTGTATTGATCTCAGCGCTGACTTTGATGAAGAGATGGGAACAACTTCGTTAGCTGAAAGTATTAAAATCAATTGCAATGATTCCGGCGAGTCTGATATTGAAGAAATTTCCGAAATTATTGATCTCAACGAAACCAACGATGGTGAATAAAAAATTAATTTGTTTTTTTCTTTATAAAATTTAACATTCCTTCTTCTTTCTAATAAAATTTTCATAATCAGAAAATACCAGCAAGCAAAGTCTCTTATTACCGGCATCTGCCTACAATGATACAAATGTTGCGAAAATTTTACCATTTTGCGTAAGGTTATATGATTTACCCAAACCGGATGATATAATAGTGTTCAAGGTCTGTATGTCTATGTACATGCATATATATATGCATAATTGTTCGTGTTTCTTTCAGGTTCCTTACGTCGGTAAGGGGCAAAAACGGTCTAAAACAAATTATATGGCTGGGAAATGTGAATACATCAATCAACGTTTGAAATCCATTAAAATCCTAGTAGTTGGTAATACTTACACAGACTAATGCTTGCACACACATTTATATAGTTCATTTTTCAGATGGACTCTCCGAACTTCGTCATGTACCGTCGAAATATCATTGGATTTCCGATAATATTCAATCTAACTCTTATCGCTTGCAAGCCAAGCTATGTGATTTAGAAGATGTCAAAATTTACTCCGAGTCTTGAACTTTGTAAAATTAAAAAATACATTTATAATATATGATTCATATTTGAAGAGAAAACCATTTAAAAAATGGTAATCTGCAATGTTTGTCCTTTACGTGTAAATGCTTTTAAAAGCAGTGATATCCGTTAGGGTTTCTTGTATTTCTTTAAAAGCCATAAATTACAAAGGGTTATACCTTTAATAGCCTTTGTAAAAATTGATCACATTTTTTTTGCTTTAACGATAGGAATAAAAAAAGTTTTTCAAATCAAACATTTATTCGGGGATTCGTTTTCGGCATCACAATAAATAGGCGTTTATACTAAAATATTTCCATGGTAAATAGCAAAGGACGGAGAGACAGAGTATTTGAGTAATACGGTGATTATCGAAAACGATTTTTGTATATTATAAGTTATTAGATCCTATGCCACTTGTGATACAAGGCTGTATTTAGCTTGTGCGAATGTATGCAAATCATACCGATCGATTCAAAAAGTGATAATGAATCGACCGAATACCTTTTTTTTATGAAGCTTGGTGCACTGACGAATACTGTTGAAAATGGCTTGGATCGATCCACTTCCCCATATAGCGACTTATATTGAATAACTATAGGTGATAGGTGCACCTCATCTGGCATTTGGCATCCATTGCATGCATCTGTGCAGCTGCCTTAAGCTCTTCTGCGTTGTTTCATACTTTAATAGTTTTATTTCAAAGATGATAAGCTTAAGAACTTGAGTGAAATTACTAAAATTGATTTTATTAAATAACTTTTGCTTTCAACTTTTAAAATAATTTATTTACTTATATTTTACAGTTTTATAACTAAAAAATCAACTAATTCAAAAAATATAAAAAATTGAAGGAAAAATCTTCTATATATATGAAGAAAAAGTTTCGGGAACTGTAGGATGTTTTTTAACGCCTGTAAACGCATAGATTGAAGTAGGGATCATCAATGTGTTAAATCTACCCGCAATATTTAATGTCCATGATATCTACAACTAATTGGAGGTGGTTTATCAACGCATTGTTCCAGATTCACTTTTGATTTGTTGGCCATTAACATCGAGGTCAAACATACCCAATCTAGTATATATTTCGGAATTCTTTCTGCTGCCCAAGAAACTATTCTTGTTCTTGTTCTTCTTGCAGTTGATATTCAGCGCAGACATTAATGCGACAAATGCAGAGAAGAAAGACAGGCTTACTGACTATTTCACTTTGTGAGATGTTTAAATGATTTTGGTTCCCGATACTTTTTGATCAAAACACCAATGATTTTTTCTTCAACAATCTGGATAAAGCATAGAAGAAAACTATAACTATTCTTTGACGGTCTTATAAAAATTCTAAAGGATCTACTGACTTGCTTGCTGCGAATTCACACAACGAAACAAACAAAACAAAGTTCGAACAGGAAAATGTAATAGTTTTTGCATTATATTAAAAATATATATATATATATATATATTTATATATATTATATGTATTTTTTGAATATTTCAAATATGTTTCTATAAGTGTGCGTATTGTTACGTTTGTGGATAAATTGATCATCATCAGTATCACATATAACGTATAAAACAAAATATTTTCTATTTTCTAGGAATACCGAAAAGTAACTCTAATATTGTTGTTAGGTAATGCTTATATTGTTCGTTTTAAGGAAGACACAATGATAAACTTTTTGGAAGAAGCCTTCAATTAAGAGATAATACATACATACATACGCATATAAATGCATAAAGGCCTCAGCTAAAATGTGAAAAAGCAGTTGAATGCTTTATAAAACAAATACAAGAAAAAAAAATATTGGAGTGCAGACGTTGTTATTGCACAGTGAGAGGTTAAATCTCGCTTTGAAAATCTTTGGTTTTGGGGTTTTTGTATAGAGTGCAAGGTTTTCGCTTCTAAAAGAGCAATTCTCTTTTCTCAGCCAAATATTCTTTCAACGTAGGCGGTAGAGGTAAACGAGCTATTTCCTCAGCAGTGTTAGTGCGCTGTATTACCCTACGGCATAAATCCTGCAGCTTGGGCATGTTCAAATATCGGCTGAGAGGATATTTAAGTATAACGGGAAATGGTGGTTGCATTTCATTCGGCACTTTAACAAAACATACAAAATTATCATTCGTACAGCGATACAGAATATCTTCAATCATCTCGACTATGGACTCGTATTCCAGTTCTTCAAAATGCCAATAATCATCGCGATACTCCAGCCGATAGTGTAATGTTACATTGATTATACGAAATGATAACGTGAACTGACAGCCAATACTTTCGGAATCACGTACGAGAAACGAACCTGTCGGTTTATCGGTTAATTGTTTTTGAGCATCTTGCCTTGAAATCTCACCCCAGTACCATACTTGACTATAAAATTTATATATATATACATATATGTGGATTAAATTTCTTTATTTCGAAGGTGCGAACATACCTTAACATTTCGTTGCTGGCTTTGTACATAACGCGATTAGGTCCTTCCTCACGTTCTAGCCATTTTTTTACTATAAAACGTTTAAAGTCTTGTGTAAAAGGTATCATCTCGGGCTCTTCATGCAGTAAATTGGCTGCTTGACTGTTACTTCGTATGAAATTGAAGGACAAGGATTCATGCATTGGCGAATGGGTAAGAAATTCGGAGGAGGCATCTATTGTGCCATTGGCAATAATATCATAAATCTCTCCATTTTCATCGGCGTGACGACGACGTAACGAATGAAAACGTAGACCCATTTTCTTACGAAAACGTTGAAATACATTTTTGTCTTCTTTCCTTTTACGTCCTTTACTTGAGCTTGCATTTAATCCCTCTTCTCTACTTATTCCCGCCGACATCCTACCAGCAGGTTCATTGTTATTATTCATTGTATCATTACTGGCAGTGCTGCTGCTGTTAGTTGAAGAGGGTGATGCGATTTTTTTGCGACGTGTCAAGGAATGAAACCAACTTAATTTCTTTTCTTTGGTTGCGCTGGTAGGTGAGGTTTCTTCTGTTGAGGCATTTGCATCGTGAACAACATTGTTTTCGTTGTTCATTATTGTTTTCTTCTTGTAATCTTACTTAACTATGTCTCTCTCTCTCTCTTTTCCTCTCTATTGTAATTTCACTATTTTAAGGAATTTTCGCGTTATTTAGTTACCTACTTAAATTAGTCATTAATACTTTACATGAAGTGGATATTTATGTATTGGTTATTAATTTGTTTGGAACATTATCAAATCACAGAAAATGCAAATAATTATAGACGAGAGATTACTTATGAATTGAGAAAATTTTCTTCTGTTTTGGTTAATTTTGTTTTAATGCTTGCAATGCTGCCATAGTACGAAAAATTGCTTTGATAATTAATTCGAAGCAAACATCGTAAAACACTTATTGTAATAAAGTTTTACAAACGTTAAAAAAAGTTTAACATTTCACAACACTGCAATAAAACCTTTCAAACTGAGGTTACTTATGAAAATTCGTTGTATTTACGAGAAAGTTTCCATAGTAGTAGAACAACAAGTGGAGAGTACATCTTATTTAATTAAATTGAGCCTATCTCACGTCCTCCTGGGTTTTGCATAGATCCACACAAACTTGACATATCCTTTTATCATAAGTGATGTAGAGCGTAAAAGTATGTCTATAATGCCAAACAATTCAAATTTTTATTTAGAAGTAGCAGATATTTAACATAGTAACCACATTGCGGTAATAATTTAATTTAATTTTTAATCTCTAAGCACTGTCCATATTTTTAAGCGTTTACTAAATTCGCATTTCATTTCGGTTCAGATTGTGTGCTCAATACTATTATTATCCGTATGTATGTTTCCGAGCTAAAATTTGGTTCAATCAATTGATATACACGGACATGTGATAAGTGCATAAATAGATCAGTTTAGTAGGAAATTTTAAGCTTGTCTTGTGTTCGCCATACATGTCGAGGTATTTCCATGAAGTTTGGTATACCCAGTGATGAAAGCTATTGAAAATGGCTCGGATCGCGCCAATTTTTCGAATACTTCCAACGCCTTATATAAATAGCTGCATTAAGCGAAGTGAAGTAGGGTATTTAATGATGCATCGCGTCCCAATGAATGCTTTCACTAGTCTTAAATTAAATAAATAAATGTGCATTAAATAAAACTTATCTAAATACGTTTTAAAATAAGGTTTGGTATAAATGGTTTATTAAATACCACGTGTTTATTTATTTATTTATTTATTTTATTTATTCCACTTATACTAGAAACTCAACTAAACAAATAACAGTCGAGTTCAATTGGCTCTTAATGCAAAACTTATATTAATTAATAATAAAATTGAGTATAAGTATAATAAAACAAATAAGAAGAAAAAAAAAGAAAAAGAAAAAAAAGCATGTACACTATCAGCATAGGGCCACACTTACAACCGGTACAGGACCAAATTGCAAATGAACTCCTAAGCCATCGCAAACATGCGTAAGCCTGGCAACCGATAATAAATTGACAATAATTCATTTTCGAAACGTAACGACTTTTTAAGGATAAAAGCTACGGCATAGGTAAATCGCGCGTATTAAGCAATGTTGCTTTAATGGACTTTAAAGAGTCCGATAACGGGAATAAGTGGTAGACGTCATTTAGGTTCTTGCAAACAACTCTGAGCGGATTGAACAGCTCATAATTAAATTTACACTGATTAAGCTTAACCAAGATAAAGTGTTGGTTAGGATATTTTGATTTTAAGTTTCGCCTTTATTAAGTCCACCGGTATATTCTTATCTTTAACAGAACACTGACAGAAAATTTAACAGAAAAAAAAATCGATCTTCTCTTTTACATATGTGTAATTGCATGCAACTAACTCACTGATATACTTTATACTTTATTTCCGTTATGAGAAAGTCACATATGCTTTATTAATTCTCTTCATTGATCGATGTTTAGTTACTCTTTGTTTTCGGCCGAGTGCAAAGTAAATGTTGCCCTTAGGGAAATTAAAAACAAAGATGTGATTGTTATAATAGTTCTTGGCGAAACATTAACAATACAAAAAAAATGTGCGTATAGAAAATTCCTGTACGTAAGAAATTGAACAAAAAAAATAACAATTTTACAAATAATTGAAAGAAAATTTGAAATAAATTGTGATAATTTTTAAAGGTTGAAAATATGAATTTTTTTTCTTTTTCGTTGGTGTGTATGTGTATGCGTGTGTGTGTTCCTGTTAATTGTGCTTATGAAGCATTTCTTGTTGTGTTTAGGCAAAGAAAAGAAGATAATGCAAAAATGTGAAATCAAGTTCAAACAAGAAAAAAAAAGATTAAAAAAATGTAAAACGAAATTTCGCAAATACAAATTGGCGGGAAATCTACATACATATCTATTTCACAATTAATAGTTAGCTCACTCCAGTTATAAGGAACATTTGCATCATCCCGCAATGCATAATCTCGTAATGTTTAGTTACTTTTTGTTGTTGTTGCTTTTTTTTTTTTTAATAAGCAAAATCTGCATTTCATATTCCGTTAAGAGTAAAAACAAAAAGTCTAAGCTTACAAGTAAACGCAATATGGAAAATATGTTCAATGTTCTCCTTCTCTTAAATTTCTAAGCACATGTTGTCGTTGTTCAGAATTTGATACTGATCAATATCATGTAGACTTGATAAGACTTGAGCGCAGTTTCTTTGCAAGTTTTGTAAACATTTTCAGATTATGTTGTGCGATTTGAATGAATTTCAATACCACTGTCTTAGTATAGTAAACATGAACACTTGCTTCGTTACATTTCCGTTTTCGTTTACTTAAGCATTTTATGCGTTTTGTTCTCTTGGCTTTGTTGCTCTTTTTCTTTAAATTTTCATTTCCAGCCTTCCAGTCTTCGTGCTAAAATTTCCAATGTTTCTGCCAATTTTGAAGCTGATAGCTTACTTTTCGCGATCAGGGAAATATATATCTCAGACGGACAGAGAGACGGACATGCTTTAATTGGCTTAGATTTGGACGGTGGTCAAGCCCTTTCTGAAGCTTCCTTCTGGACGATGGGCATAAAAAAAAAGAAAAACACTTGGTTAAGATTTGCTCGTTATACTCTCGTTTTTTATTTCTGCTTTCAATTTCCTTAAATATTAAAACCTATAATATAGGAAATATAACTAAATTTTATACATATATATTTATTTCTTCATATATATATAAATCACTAAAAATTAATTAAAAAATTGTTGCATAAGTATGAAAATAAAAAGTTTATAAAAAATTAGTTTTTTTTCGTTTTCGTTTGTTTGTTTCTAAATTTGCAATATGTTCTTAAAATCTACGTTTTTATTATTAAAAAAAATCATTTAAAACTTTGTTTACTTTTTTTTTTTTTTGCATTTGTAGTTGTTTTTTTGATCACAAAAATGGCAAACAATACGCGTTGTGTGTAAAAACTTACCTATGTTATTATATTTTATAATTAAAAAAAAAGAAAAAAAAAAAGAAACGAAAAAATTAAACTATATAACTATACACGATTTAAAATAAGTCGCATATCCTAAGGATACAAAAACAAATACATTCAGTATTCAGTATGTATGCTGCTCTAAGGGGTTTTTTAAAATAAGTTTTTTTCCTTCTTTTTGTTGCTTATGCTTTTGTACACTAACAAGAATGGATTGACTGACTGCAATGTTGTGTGCTTAAAAATGTGAAGGAGCTGGAAGAGGGCGATCATTAAAGGATTATAATGAAATGGAGGTTTTGAAAAACACTTGAGAAAATTACTCAAAACTCTTAAAATTTACAATAATAATAATAATAATTATCACGTTTCCTTACTTAATCTCCAGCTTTATTAGCCAGAGATTCTGGTCAAACTAAAGCTAAATTTTTTTAAAATATAACTTTATATTTTTTTTTGTTTTTGTTTTTTTTTTTTTTAATTAATACAATAAAAACCATTTTCATAAGCACTAGTTGATTAATTGCGCCTGTGTTTGGAGAAAAGTATCGTTACAGTGACGTTTAAAAATCTTTACATATATATATATAAATATATGTATGTATATATATATATATATATCTCAAACTTTGCATTCATGCCACAATATGACTATTTTTATTAAGATCTGTTAATAAATCGGCTTCTAATTCTTCATTGTGTAGTAAATTGGTAGAACCTTCATTAGCTGGATTAACAATTTCATCACTTAGGGCATTACCAGTAGCATTAGTTCTAATAGCTATCGAATGATTATTATTAGAATGATGAGATGTTATTACTTCTACTATTCCATTATCTAAAGAATTTTGCCTACGTTCTCGTTCACGCACTATATGAGGTGCTTCATTAAATTCATCCAGTTCGTCCATTCCTTGAGAAAAACAAAACAGAAGAGATTAATTTAATCTATGAAATTTTGAAATATTTGTTTCGGGCTTACCCGCATATTTAGTGCCTGTTAGGAGTAAATATTGGCCCGATCGATTCGGCCATAGTAAACCAGTCATTACACAATAAGCTAAACAATCGGCTGAATTGGTTATTCCTAATAATAGTTTATACCTCCACATGGGGCTAACTTGTAAAGCCACTATTGCTACAATTGGTAAGTAGATGAACCATACCAGACTCGAAGCACCTAAGTGCAAAAGAAAATCTAATTTCTTCGAAGAATGTTCGTACTTCATAGTATTGCGTAGCTCATATAGAAACCACAACATGAATGTGGTGCTAAAAAGGGGAAAAAACAGAGATGTCGAAAAATTTCAAAAAGTGAATTCAGATTATTATTAAGACTACTTTAAATTGAAAGGAGGGTTATTACAATTTTTTGAAGGGAGAGGTGTTTTGTTGACCGAATTCCCAATTTTTGGGAGACGAAAAGTGATTTACAGAAGGATTACTTTTTAAAAATTTCGCACCGTTTTTTTTTTTAATGTTTAGGGTGCGTTAGAGGAAATTTAAAGATTTTCCGATAAATTGAAACTTAAAACCATACCTATAAAGCACGAGGTATGAAACCGTCATTAATGTTAAACGGACTTAGTACATACGTAGTTAAAGAAATTCTTTAGCGTAGGAATTTATTTATTTATTATTCTCCACAATTTTAGTGACGCAATTTATTCATACAACAATTTTTCAAAATCAGGCTATGTGGAACAATAGCGTTCGTCCTTGAACAAAGAAATGGCAATGTGCCAAATTATACTAAAATATTTGAAAAATTGCGTTTTGTAAATTGAACCTAAGAAAACAAGACGGACAGATGGACAGACAAGTTTGGGTCGATTCCGAATCACATGATATTTTTGCGCTCATAAGATTACTTGACAATTCGGGAGATGTTGACACGAGTTCACTGATTACGCGGATAGTTTTGGGTCTTTTCTTTTCATAAACGCAGCGGTACAAAAAGCCACCAGACTTCCAAAAAAAAATGCAGTTATTAAAAACAATGTCCTTTGAGCGGCACATTTAAACAAATAAATATCTTCGACATTCGGGCATTTTTCCAAAAATTACATTTACCGTAATATCAAAACGATCCAGCCTGGCCAAGTTTGATATTCATCAACATCAGACACAATATCCACTTCAGTCTAAAATAATTTACGAATTTAGAAACATTTAATTTTCTGAAAAAGTCTTTCAAACTCACTCTATTCCAATAGTACAGGAACACGTGGAAAGCACAATATGGCACCCAAATGCTCATTAATATAATCCAACCGGTGCGACTAATTTGCTGACGGGTTACAGCCCAGCCTTTTGCCAAAAGCAATAAAATCAACATAAAAGTGGTCTGAAGGTAAAAAAGAAATTTTCCTTAATTTCTTAGGAAAGACATTTCAACTTCTGACTTTCACTTACCCTACTAAATATGTCCAATATATCACCAGACGTTTGCATATTCGGCAAACCTACACCGTTAACGGCAAATTTGATTAAATGAGCCGTTATAAGAGCCAAACTTACAAATTCGCTTAGTAAGCTGAGGGTGAAGAGCCTGGTAACAGGATGCTTTTGCAAACGCACCGCATAAATTTGCATTGGCAGTAGTACCATATAGACTAGCAAAAATATTAAATACATTTCCAAAAGATTTTGTTGATCAAAAGAGAACTCGTAGGTTAAAGGATGAGCAGCCGAATTATTGGGATGACCGTTAACCACATGAATATCGTAATGTAGTTCGTGAATGGTGTTATTAAGGAAGGCGGCCGGAGCAGTTAAAGTATCATAAGCATGCCATTGGCACGTGGAACGATTGCGATAGCAAGCCACCATGGCTACATACCAGAATCTGTAAGATAACGAGTGAAGGGGAAATGAAAGTTAGAAATACTTGAGATAAAAAAGAAATTAGAAGTAAGATTACAGACTGAGTAGATGGGAGAAATACGGGGAGAATACGATTAGTAAGCTAAGAACTGAACGTAACAGATGACTCAGTTCGACTCTAACTAGAATACCTTATCTACAGATTGTTCATGCTTGTCGTAAATCGGGTAAATTATTATTAAAAACACTTATTGAAAGCATAAAATACATCAGTCAATAGATTGGTAGGATAGCAGAGCATGACTATTGTATCGAATTTCCGCGACATTTCGATCACTAGTTTGCAAATTGCATATGGTCTGGTGACGCCGCCGACTAAGATCAGATTGTTCCATTGTTTTGAAAGAAATGAAAAAGTAACGTCCCTAAAGTGAGAGTGGCGACATCAATATATTCCCCTATGAACTTATTGAGTGATGTATTACATACTGCACTAACCGTAGAAATACTCCGCTATGGAGTAACACGTACAATAGTCTCTTAAACGATTGATCCACGCCTGGCCATGTAAAATAGACTCTATGTAGAATAATAACGCTGTAAAATTCACGCTGAAGAAGACAGTTTCAACTTTAGAATCCTTTCGAGAGAAGAATTTTTAAATTTTTCTAAAGGTTTTTCTCCTCACAGAAAATGAATACGAAATATATTACAAAGAAAAAGACATCCTTGTGGAGTCCTCGATAGTATAGTGGTTTAGTATCCCCGTCTGTCACGCGGGAGACCGGGGGTTCGATTCCCCGTCGGGGAAAAGGAACATTTTTAAAAAAAATTTTCTTTTGTATATTTGTATGGAGTGTAATATTGCTAGGCTTATACAAAAAAAAAAAGTCCTTGCCACAAAGAAACTTTCAGAAGTAATAGAACGGTAAAGAACGTAGATTTACTAAGAGCAGAATAGTTATCAAATCTTTTTTTTTTTGATCTCTGAGAAAAGCTTCTAAATTTCTTGTTTTTCTTCTGAAAACGAAAAAGCAATTGTTATTGATAAGGTCAATTAAGTGTTACAAACGGTAGTGTCATAAATTATTATAAGTGAAACGCGTATATAAGTAAAAAAACCCTACGGCTCTCACCATGAAAAAAGCAATAAATTGCTTATCTAATCGAATAAGATTTGTTGATTGCTTTCTTTATCTCGATAACGACAAGCATAGTCTTTGATGAGAGAGTATGCAAACATAAAAATAGCCGCCATAAACATAACAAGACAAGCTGCGACCTAAAGACCTCATCCGAGAAAAGCTGCCAATTTCTTTTTATAATGCCATTGAAAAGAAAAACGCGTATAAAAAATAGGAAGGAATATAAAAGAAAGTACGTCAACAAACGTGTTTAGTTTACCTGGGCTGCGATACCTCACTGATGACATAGGTAAACTGATTGCCTGGCACCACGTTACCGGGAGCATCTTCATCCTCACACAAATGCCCATGAGGACAGGGTATGCGCCGAAGGAAATCTCTCTTACCGTGACTATTGCAATCAACGTCATAAGCCAATACCTGGATACGTTGGAACATACGCCTGCATGCCATCTCACGATCGAAAATGCTGGCACTGCGATTACTATAGAAATCCACAAATGTAGATTTGTCCAACACTGCCAAAGTGATTGGCTGAGGAAATGCTTGATAGGCAGTGATATTGCCATAAATGTAACCGAATGAATCCCGCGGACGGTGCGATTCAGCTTTTTGAAAACCAAATTTAATGAGAAATTTGAAGAAATCTTGCGTATCAAAGGAGCCACGCAGATGAGTGGCAGACGAAGTCGATAAACCGGAACATAATAGTAAAGATATACAGTCCAGGAGCAGCCTCAAAAGGCCACTCCCTTTCACTTGCATATTGGTTTTGAAATATTTTAAAGAATTTTTTCTCCAACCTTTAGCGTTTTTGGCGTTCCTCGAACAATACTTTTGCTTTCACTTTTTTTTTCTTTACACTCTGTCTCTCTCACTCCACAAATTCAACTCCACTCACAGAGTGTATTTTTTTTTTTTGTGGTTTTTCTTGTCCTTTTACCCAGAGAATCTCAGCCGAATTTTTTGTTTCTTTTCTTTTTGGCGAACATTTGTGCACTTTTTCTTCTCTATCTTTCTTTGATATAGAATTTCCCCTTCTTAAGTGCTGTTTACAGTCTTCTTAATACTATCTCTTTTTAAATAAATATAAACAATTAAATATTTTCCTTCCGCATACTTGAATTTAGTGTTAGTGTTAATATTTACGTTTACGATATCACAGATTTTCTCGTTAAACAAACGTAAATTACGATGTACCGTCTAGAAACAGAATTGCCAGATATTTTCAATATATTCCCATCAATCATTTACGGGGACATTTCATAAAACGCCATAATAAAAAGAGGCACACACAAGTAAACCTTTGCATAGCAAAGTTTTTAGATGAACTTTTATTGACTTGAATTTACAAAAAAAAAGAATGGAAATAATGAAATCCAACTCTATATATGTATAGTTGAGCAGAATAACGCAATTGCCACAGTGGTGTTTTTGAAATATAAAGAAAATTTTAGTTAAATTTTCATATACACCACTCCTAACACATCGAAAAAGTTTTCCTTTGTTTTGCCGACGGCTTTGTGCTTTGCATTAACAATCCCTTTGGTCTGTTATTTAACAGAATTGAATCCCTTTTGTCGGTAAAGTTGGGCATTTAACATAGCTGAGTGGCGTTAACATTTAAGTTGTTACGTTGGGCATTTAACCATTTATTTATTATAAGCGACTCTGTGCTTTGCCTTTCAATAGGAACTTTAACCATTTATTGATGGCGCCTACCACGATGCCTCAAGGGTGGAAAACCGTGCTTATATGCTTAATGTCTTTTTCTCCGTTATAAAATTAATTTAATGCACAAAGCAGTTGTAGGAATTGAATAATTGCGAAAAAAATGAAAGAAAAGAAAATCAAAAATATTAATCGAGTGAAAAATTGAGAACAAGTAAAAATATTTTGAATAAAAAGAGCGTTTATTTATAAAATCATTATCTTAAATCTATTTTCATCATAAAACTCCTTAACACTATAAATGACAGGGAATTGAAAAAATCCCTGTTGTTTGTACTGTACTGTAATGTTTTACTGCAATGTGGTTTTTCACTATAGTTGCTATGCTTACCGTTCGTCATAATTGGATGGATATGTCTAGCCATTGCAGAAAATGTTTCCACAATCTAAGCATTTTCCGTAATCACACCCATCTATACTACGGAACTAGCGGAGACTGTTCTGCGTGGTTACTTGGGAGCTTTCTTTCAAATGGCAGTTGTACTCGGAATTTTATCTATCGATATTTAATACAATTGTCGCATGTGCAATTGTTCCTTGCGTTTCATCATTACTTTTTATCGCTTTGCCCGAATCGCCCGTTTACTTAATGATGAAAGATAAGATAGAAAAAGCGCACATGTCTTTGCCTGCGCGGTAAAGACTATGACCTTAAACATGATTTTGTAGAAATTGTAATATTTATTCAACAATCGAAGGAAAATCCATGTTTTGTCTAAATCAATTCGACAGCCTCCTACAAGTCTAGCTTTATTTTATACAATTTTGTTAATGCTATTTCAGCAGTTTGGCGGCATCAGCGCAATTATGTTTTACACTATGGACATATTTGACAAATCTAAGGGAGGAATGTCTACGCAAAATTCAATGCTATTGGTCGGGATTGTGCAGTCCATTGCTACTTTTATTGCAATTTATCTTATGGATCTTGTTGGTCGCCGAATTCCCCTATTAATATCGTCATTCTTGATGAGTATAATCGCTCTTGGCATTGGTTTGTACTTCTTCATATTGGAACGGGATGCCGGTATTGCTACCATATTGTTGTACAGTAAACAAAAACATATGTTTTTACAACAAAAATAAAGCGATCGATGTAAACATAAACAAGAAATTTATAAAAAATAATAATAAAGAGGTTAATATAAAAGTAACTTGAAAGAGAAAAATCTCGTTTCTTGATCATAGGTTAGATATATTTTTGTGTATTAAATGATTAAATGATTATATTTTGTGTATTAAATGATACAAAAAAAGAACCAGAACATTAGTGTAAAGTAAACATAAATTAAATAAATAGTTTCTAAATTTATAATAAATCGTCTTTCTCTCTTTTCTTGTGCCTTCTTTTGTTTTCGTTTTATTTGTGTGTATACATGCCAACCCATATGATTTGTCAATTACCATTAAGTTTGTAAAGTCGCTAAAGTTAACGTCCCAACCCGAAAAGAGAAATAACGCCAGATTGTGTCAGGTCCTTTAGGGATCCGTTTCATTTCCGTTACATTGTTGTCAACTTGGCTTAGCTTATTTGTAACCGAGCACAGAGAATTATGTGTTGTTAATTTGCTGAATTGCATAAGGAGAAGAAGAAGAAGAGAAAGAAGTAACAATAAATTCAATTTTTTGTATACGAAGGCAGGTTCTAAACAGTTACAACTCCTACTAAGGTTTGGGTAAATCCAAGGTGCAATTTCTCTGAATTAATTCGAAGGGCAGTGCTGATGGGTAATGAAGAGCGACACAAATTAGACCCGTTATGTCTAGCTTTTGTTTTGCAAACAGGATATTCATGGTCGGGGATATATATGGTCTGGGATGTTTATGATCTGCGGTATTTACGGTCGGCGATATTTAGAGATCAAAAAGTTATATAAATGCAAATACCTCGAATTATACGAGGCACTAGCTGAACATGGTAAATTATATATTTTCGCTTGTGAAGAACTGCATTGATTGGGTTCGAAGTTGTTTTACGATGAGCTGGGATAGATGATTTTCTTTTCTTCTATCACATCTAATGGGTTACAGTCAGTTTTGTGCTGAAAAAAATAATAGGTGCTTGCAGCTATCTTGATCAGTGATTATTATTGATGAAAATAATAAAACAATGCGAAGTATCGATGCGATGGTTTTCACCTTTCCCTTCATAAAATAACCGCTTCACATTTAGTATGGTTGCATTATTCAGTTTGGTGTAACAGATTAATTACCCACTGAGGAAATAGTCATCAAGAATGCCTTAAATTATCGAGCGTACTCTAGTGAAAAATATCAGATCATCTTTACATAATGAAATTACACCGTTTCCAATGGCATTGTGGATATATTGTGGGGGTAAGGTACTCTAATATATAAAGTTTAGAATCATATCGATTGAAGCTGTTTATATGGAGAAAGTACTGTAATGTGAAGTAAAATAAACTCAGCACAATTACCACCTACTGTTTCCTTACTTTTATGACCCGTTCAACAATGCACTGCAATTTTGCTCTCCGCTTGTAACGCTATATGAAAATGTATTATTGTATGAAGGTTATCGAAGTAACGGCTCAGCACAATTATAAACGAAATATAATTATTCCAGAATAAGCAAATTTTGCAAAGACACACAAACAAGCATTTCTAAGGTATAGCGATAAGATTGAAAACTTGCATATAAGGAAGTAATTTCCATCCACCGCCAAAAGAATAACCAAACGCGCTTACGCCTTGGTAGACGCATATTAATTAGTGACGGATTATTGCTAACGACCAGATGGCTATAGAATATTTGATCCCGTTAAACTTTGCTTATGGCTTGATTTATACCGCTTTCCCCATATGTTAGAATGTTGTCCTTCCATTCATTATAATCATAATGATGCGAAATTATATTCAAATATAACTAGCAAGGACACACACCAAATAATTTTTATAGAGCTCTACTATGTCTTTAGCAGAATCCTCTTAAACGAAGTCTCTGAGGGATTTAAGTGAAAATATTTAGAGCCGATAGCCTTTCTTGCTAGTACTCGGTGTCTTTTTTTAAGTCTAAGAATTTGTTTCATTAGTCTAAAATTATAATAATAATAATAAGTTAAAATATATTTAAACTACATTTTTTCGAGAATTTTTTTAACAAAACATGTCTTTATGTAAATTAATTAATATTTAAAAGGATGAAATTTTCGTACTCTGAAGTTGACAAAGCGAAAGTTTGCTTAGCTACTGTAGGAAAACGGCGGAGAATTGTCTTCTTAGCATGGGAATTATATCACCTAACCTACTACGAATGTGATCAGTTAAATGAATAGTAACGCCAATCATATTCGGACCGAGATATCAACCAGGGGAAGAGAACATAACCTCTCCCTTCTGAATTGAACCGTCGGCAAGGTAACACGCCACTGACTGTAAGAAAATCGGTGCCCATGTGCTTGGACTATGGACTATAGATGACGAATTAGGGATATTTCGATAGAAGATCATCCGTTCTGTGCGAAATAAATAGGAAACAAGAAAATATAAATATCGAAGGTAAGAATGCCTGGAGAAGCCGTTGAGTAGTATCCTGTCAACATAAACGAATATTTTTCCCAAAGAGGAAAAATACCAATCTTCACACGATTGGGGGTAATTGGTGGTCAATCTTTGTTCAGATTTAGTTGCCTATTGGACTTGATAATTATTAATTAGGCATGAAATAATAAGAACTTGAATACACTACAAAGTTGGTTTTATAATCAATGTGTATTTAGGGGGTAAGAAATTTCTAGTGATTTCGATGGGCATCGCGTTGTGGTTTCGCTTGACTTTTTAAACAGGGAAATATTATAAGCAGAAAAGAAATGAAATATGTAGTTGTAACTGATTTTTACCGGGTGGATAGGGATATATCCCCTCTTTTTCAGGATATTGAATCAATCGTAATTGCAAAGAGAGACCAAGGATTCATCTCGGAACGAATCCTTGATTTAAATCATTTATTTAAACTCTTGACTTTTACCTCGAACCAGTCTTATTTCGTTTTGGATCATCAGGAAGTGTTTTTTTTAATTAATACCAAAAAAAAAAAAAAACGGAAGAAAAAAGCTCGTAATGTCACTTGCAAAATTATACGCATGCATCAAATTTTATTTTTTCTTGCATTTAACTGTGACTGTGACTCCTTCATAAAGTAAATTATCACTTGTATTGCCGCTGTGCCACGTGCACATTTTGTACATGTATGTGCATATATATTTGAAAAAAGCAACAGCAACAACAACGAATATCCACTTGAAAAGGCAACGATGCTTTTCCATAAATTATTTAGAGAATACAACAAACAACGTTTAGCCGGGGAGGAGATATCCGCCCCCAATATAGAGCTGGCAAAATCTAAAGCCTTTAAATGAGGTTTTAAGGGATCGCTATGACATATAAAATATGTTAAATGTTGTTCGAGCGCGTGTGTCCCTGTGTTCGTGTGCACGATAATGACAAACGCCAAGCAACAACGGGAATGCATGCGAGGATATGTTGTTAAACACTCGTATATATATGTGTATACAAATGAATATTAAACGTTGTTGCATTCTTTTTCATATGGAAAATAGAAAGACAGACTGCATTACAAAAAAAAAAAAAAAAAGGAGAGGAGAGGAAAGAAGTGGAAGAACATTAAATGAGTGGATATAGACGCATATTATACGTATGAGTAAGTGGGTACGTTTTCCAGTATATTATCATAATGATGTGTACTTAACAATAAGACACTCATATGTACACATATATATGTGTGCGTCGCTCTGCCAAAAATCCTGCGAACTGGAAGAAGAATTTTGCATCTATTTATTTATTTAAATGTATGTAAATACTTGTCGGTTTATGTTCTTCTTTTGTAATTAATTAAGAAGGATACTGTGTGTACTGCAGAAGTAAGCTGGACGGGAGAAAGGGTAGGGTACAGCTTAAAATCTATATGAATTCTTAAAATTTTCCTTGACTTTTTTGGTGAATTGATATAAGTCCGTGTGTGTATGTGCGTGTAAAGTACTTCATATTATATGCCGTCAGTCCTTAAAGCCTAAGGGTTAACTTTGTTTTATATTTTAATGAATTTATGCAATAAATACATTCTTCCAGCCATATTACGCCAAATTATAACAATTTGTAGAGAGAAATCAAGTGAAAAATTATGTTCGTACAGAAGCGCGCGATACCCTTCACGTGAAATAAATAAAAGAAAGTTTACTGAGTTTCTTCAAGCGCTTGAAAAGCTTAGCGAAAGAATCGTTGGACATAAGAGTGCGCAGATGTGTAGCCAAAATTGTTATATGGGTTATCCCGATATGAAAAGAAGCGCGCTAAACGAATACACGCAGCGGTAGATATTTTGACATGTATTTTCTCCTTTTTAGTATTACCCATCACTAGGGGTATATCCCCTATACGTATGTCAAATAGGGTGAACGTGACAGAGGGATGGTAGGGTGTGACCATATGTTAACGTATGTGAACGTGTACGTATGTGAAAGAGGGGAAAGGTCAAGTAGGGATGAGAGCTCGAAGGGAGGGCACGGCTATACTCCCTATGCCTATATTAAACATGGTGAAGTTCTGACAGACATGAGGAATGAGTCACCGACAGCCCTATTGCTATTGAGCATGGCTACACTTCCTATGCCTATATTAGACACGGTGAAGGTCAGAGAGAGTTGCGAGACGGAGAGGAAGCATAGGGCCTGTCCATAAACCCGAAGAGGTGTGGAATATGCCCAATCGGTGTGCTTACCGAAGCTTGATTGTAAATTCAGTCACATGCCAATCGTAATTGAAGTAAGGCCTATCATGATAGAATTAGAATCCGAGTTTTTCTACTGGATAATCGCGCTTCTTACTTTTTAAGCTATGCGTTGGATTTGATATTAATCTAGAATGCAGGCATGTCTCTTGATGGTGTTCTTTTGATGAGTACAGTTCACAAAGACGCGGATAAGTTTAGTATGCCTTTAGAAAATTGAAATACAATAAATTGTTAACCTCGTATGGTCTCCGTCTCTTTTCTGTTATACAATACCACCACAATGGAGTCCTTTTAGTTTACAAATATTTATTGTCAATATTGTTAGTATTGATTGGTTAAACTAGATACACACGTAAACACACACACAAAAATTATATATGTACGTACGCGTGTATGCATGGAGAAAATGCTGATGTTGACATTTCATTTAATCATAAATATTTAATAACATTTTCTTTAGTGTTCAGAGGGAATACGTTTCAAATACGTTCTCACATGTATTGCGCATATAATGCCATCTGCATGTGTGCGGCTAGTTTCTGCTTACTTGTTTGCTTTTGTATTGATGTGGTAATTGATGGCGGTGGGGAGAGAAATCTAACATCACAACTTTTAGGTTAAGTAATGCTTTTTGTATTTATATTGACAAGTACTCCAATTACAATTCGTTATGGTTTCCGATACTATTCGCATAATTTGTTGTTATGTTATGACGACGATTTAACAAATTTTTCCAATACATATAAAATAAACGAAGTGAATTAGATGTGAAGCATAAATCAAGGCCTCGTTTAGTTAAGCATTTGGATATGTGAGATTATTTCTCTGAGCATCTGAAAGCACTTGAAAATGTTTTAGAAAAAATTCATCCAAGTTCAATGGATTTGTTATTGAATTAATTCACTTCACTTGAAAGTATTGTTGTGCCTCACCTTTTCTAAGTCTTTCACCTCCACTAATACTAATGAGTGCCATCTGTGGATGGAAGACCTCAAAGTTTGCTTGCATGCTTTCGACCGTGCTCAACTGTTCGTGGGCAGAGAAAGTGTGTCCAATGTTCTCGATACCCTTGAGGACCGGCGGAATTTTAGCTGTGTTGCGCTTACGTACGGATATATCCAAGGCCAGGATTCTACAGAGCTAGAAAAGACTTCTCCATTAACTAATTGCTTTGAAAGATCTACACAACTTTCTCAGCGTTTCCACCCAATCGTCCTGGAGGTACCTGCATACCGTACGCAACACTACCGAGACTTGTCTTTCTCTAACCATACAACTCGCCTTTGGAACAATCTACTACTGGTGATCTTTCCCGTCGTATCTGATGTCTTCATTTTTAAGTCGAACGTTTACAAACATAACTCCCTTTCTTCGCTGCCCTCTCCTATAAAACTTTCTGATCATCATCGTGCCCTGAGTGGCATGCCAATCTAATCCGACTAAAATTCCACGCCAACCTAATAATTTACCATTACTTGCTATTTATAAAAAATGCATGCTCTGCCTAAAGTGCGCTAAAAACTATTTGGCGAAAAACCTGTGTTTATAGTAAAATGTTTGGTGAAAATTGTACCTCATTTTAAGAAAGAAATTCCAAATCGAAGCATTTAGAAATTAGCGGTAAAGCTGACGTAACATAGCACGGGGATTGCTGCGTTTTTTGATATCGATTGCAGTTTGAAGAAACTAAACATTTTCTTTGCATGTATTTTCATTCTTCTCGGTCGAGTCGAAAACAACTTTTATTTTCTTCAAGTTGACGGCTTTTCCTCATCCCTCTAGCTGGTGACAAATATTTAATTATGATGTATTGAAACTTCCTGCTGTAACTTTTGTTTCTTTGCATCAATATTGCCCTTAGTAAGTTGTCGTCAAGGCCGGAAGGCGCATCTCCTGAAGGGAATTTCGCAAATAAATTCCTAATTAGAGCTTCAGCCAACACACTGCAGCTTAGCACGGACGTCTTGGCACGATTGTCTTATTTAAATTCTCAAAGCATCACAGGACGAGTATGCATCTTTTCACTCCATTTTAGAGTTCACGGATGACAGTTCAATAAAATGTGCGCCACGCAAGCCACAGTTGTCTCTCGTTAGAGAGAGTAAAAACACCTTCGTTCCGGGGACTTATGGTGAGTGGAGACCCATCTACCGAGTTAGCTACTTAACTGCCTGTATCAAATATTATTTATTATTCGATTTATTACGTAATTAAAATTTAAATGGAAGAGATGCATATCATATTTCCGGACGTAAGAAATAAGAAGTTGCAATAGTTTGTTCGTTTTTCGTTTTCCTTTTTGCAATTTTATTTTAATTTAAAAACTGAATTTTTAATTTTTTTATGTTTTTCGTATTATTTACATCGTTACGTATTTAAGGCGTATCGGAGCATAAAAACTCTGTGCATAAGCGTGTCCAATATATGCCAATTACATTATTAATTAATTTCGTTAATAATAAAACAAAAAGAGAGAGAGAGAGAGAGAGAGAGATAGAGAGAGAGAAAGAGAGAGCGAGAGAGAAATGAAAAAAATAAAAAATTATCAATTATCAGCAAAATATGTTTAACGCTTGCTGCTATAGACAAGGCTTATCACGTCACACTGTGTGCTGACTGAAAAAAAAAAAAGATGAAAAAATAATCTCCCTAATTATGTAATGTTTATTTTTTATTTTTCGAGTACAATGCGCGATGATTTAAAAAGGAAAATAAATCAAAAACTTATTATTGAGAGATTATAAGGTTTTTTTTTTTTTTATTTAACTTTAGGAGACAACCAATGGTTGTCTGGTCTTAATCCACTCATAGGACGTGATTACTGTTCAAATTTTTAATAAAGCATGGCAATGTAATGTATGTATGTAATACTGTGTATATTAAAAAAGAATATATATATATATATATATATATATATATATATATATAATATTTTAAAACTCCATTGATGCGTTTATGGCGACCACATGCACGCATAGAGATGCAATCAATATTGGTGGTATTGTTTGTGCAGTATTTCAAAGCAATTTATTGCGATCCCTGGTGTTGTGCGAGCGGTTTCATTTTTTTGTAAATCGTTACCAGGTGCGATGACTAAGTGATATAATACTGTATAGAGCCAAAGAGATAAAACTGCCAACCACAATATTCCGGCAAACAAAACCATTATAAACATATATATATATATATATATATATACGCTATTACATACTCGCACATATATCTACGCGATTATATAAGCATTTACGGTTAAATGTACTTATGTAGATTTTAGTATAAAATAAAAATCCAAAAAAAAAGAAAAAGTTGAAAAAGCACTTATGCTTCTAAAAATTAAAACTGAAAGTGAAAAGCAACTTGATATGTGAAAATTCTCCTATTAAAGCATTTTCAGCTCGAAAAAATAATTTGATTTATATATGGTAGCGTTAAGGTGTAATAAGTAAGAACATTATTTTCGGTCGTGACCATATCCTTTGTACCTATGATCCTGATCCTACAGAAAAGTAGGAGAACCAAATTCGCATGCCCTGAGTGGGCGCGTTTGATTTTTTCGAATGTTAGACTAAGAGCCGAAATTTATCTCATGCATGTGTTGCAGTTTATGAGCAACAAGCAAAAAACGGGGAGAGCAAAGGTGTTTACAGTTTTTGTTATATAGAGGTATGGGTGATGTAGGCGTGTTCTTTGAAAAGTTTCGGTCGTTTTCAAACTCTTTTGCAAGCTTGTCGACGCTACCTTTTTGCGAATGGAAGAACTTTTACCACAGACACTACGCAAATTCGTAGACGGACGAGTGAACAGATGAACGTTCGGTGCATTCCAAATTTGAAAATGGCCAGGAATTTATATACTTTATGGGCTCCTTGCGTCTGCGCATTGTAAAGGTTTTGAAAAAAATGAAATTTTAATTGGGTAGGCGTGGACGATTTTTTTCATTTTCGTGCAAGTGCTATATCGTCGTTCATAGAATATATGACCAAATTATTATAGTGTAGTGTGATCGCATACTATCGTATGCATTCACTTGAAGTGTGACAAAATTATGCGACTTCAGCATAATCCTTTTGATAAAATAAAAATAAAATGTCACACTTCACTTCGCATGTAAACAGTGATAATTCTGTTTAGATAAGAATAATCTAGTGAGTGATAAGGATAATTTAGTAAATAATTACAATCCTGTTTAGAATAAGATAAGAATAATTTAGTGTAAAAATTAAGTACAAAAATAGTGCCTAAGAAAATAAAGAAAACCAGTTCTCATAAAGCAACTCAACCAAGCGTTTTACTCGCTAATAGCACTAGGCATTCAATCTGCCTGAACCATTAAGATTAGTGACCGTCTTATGCCGAGACACTTTGGCATTATAAAGATGTATAGACTTGGCGTACTGCAGCCGAGCAGCTTAGGGCCTAAACAGATAAACTAAACACTTCATACCACATCATACCCTATCAACTTTATTACAATAGATTTATCTGTTATAGTTTATGATCAATGAGTAAAAAACTAGGGAAACAGATTACATGATACTGACGGCGTATCGTCCGACCGATTCGATCCATATTTAATAGCAACCTGCGTGCAAGGATTTTCAATTTATGTGCCCCCAGGATAATCTTTACAACAGAAATCACACAGACAGACAGACGGACCTTCTTAAATCGATTCAGAGTGTGATATAGTTAGAGAATATATATACTTTGCGTAGCGTATGCAGCTCAGTTCTGCTCGTTACAAACGTTTTGACGCAATGAATATACATATGCGTTATTCTTTGCTGATGGGTATAAAAAATGGATGTTTTTAAGAAGCATGCGTGCAATTGAAAAACATTATTATATAATGATAAATATAAAAAACATGAATGCGTCGTTTTCAAATTCATTCAATTTGCTTTTGATTAATAGATCGGAAGGTGTAAAAGAAAATCATACGATGTTACAAAGAAAATCTACATCAGTAAAAAGCAAATTGCAAGCTTAAGTATAATGCTTAACGTTTAAGGGACGTCTAACCATAATGATATGCCTAACCTCCATATATATATATATATATATATATCAATAAATAGCATATTACAATGTTAAGCATGTATGTGTACACATATGTGTATGTATGTATATATTGGGTTCGGTAAGAGAGATTGTAATGTAGAGTAATGTAGAGTGTGGAGTAAAACTCCGAATTTCGCGTTAAGGAATGCTATGTGCACTTGTACAAATTATCACACACAAGGAGCTTTGAAAAGATGTGGTTTTGCGTGTGGAAGACTTGCGGGAACCTTTTCTTTTCCCGATTAATTCAAAGGATAGAGTGGCCAAATCCTTGCGAGTGAGGAACAGTGAGTGCGTTAAAATATCTGAAGCTCACATAATACTGACGTGAAGTTAGCTCACACTTTTGTCTTTAGTAAAATGTGAGCTATCTTCACACTTGGTTCGGGCCTCTGCTAGGGTCGTGGATAATTGAACGATATTGACGAAGGGGTGGATTTAAAACTAATAGCTTATTTCTAACATCGTCTATAACGAGAGCAATATTTTTAATTGATCTCCAGCGTGAGGAAAGTTCCAGTCAACTTATCCTAAATAATAAAAAAATGCTTTCGATCATGAAGTAAACTAAGCAATAATTAAATCAGTTTTCCAGCTTAACACATTCATTGATCAAGAATTGTTTCACGTCTTTATTCTGAATGACTTAATGACCAAATATGAACTGCATGCACATAAAGTTCTCCAGCCTATATACATTTTCTAACGCAAACGGCTTTACACCATTTGGGGGAATGAAAAGCGGATATCGAGAAAGGGCGAATATATGTGCAATGCACAGAAAGACCTGTTGTGGACCCGCATTTTATTATTCTGAATGATGGAGTGACGTGTTTGACCCAACAACGAATGCTATTGGGACTGGTTCGAATCCGACTACTTTTCCGACCACTCTTCGTACTTAGCTAAATTTGGAAAAGCCGTCACATGTATAACTATAGGGTAGTGTAGGGTATTTAGTGCAATACTTTTACTTGTTTTTTTTTTTTGTTTTTTTTAAACTTTCCCGAAACGTTCTATTAAAGTTTGCTCAGGCTTTTCTTTAAACTATTTGCTATTGAAAGCCAACAATTTTCCATATGAAAATTTTTTTTTAAAATTATGGTTATCCGCCTATATACATATATGCATGAACATTATTACACATATGGTTCCCCGCAACAAAAGCTTTCGTATTGATATTGTTCGTATAAATGTATTCATGTTGATATTCATGTTTTCTTTACTTTCGTTGTTTGCTCTCTGGATGTTTGGTGCATGTGCAACACAGTTATCAGTAACTTAATCGTAAAAGTGAACTTAATTGCATTGAAAGTCAAACGTCATGAATGAAGCTACTTCATACAAAACTTCTACGTTTATATATATGCGCGTATGCGAGTGTAAATTTAAGTCTATAAATGTTGACCACGTCTACATGCGCATATATTAAAAGCCGAAAAAACTGGAGCTCTTATAATGAAATATCAAAGGATTTTCAGTGCGGTAGCCTGTACATTGAAATGCACATAAGCACACATATGTTCAATATTTATATGTATGCTTCCACGTTATACGAAAATAGCCACTGGACTCGAGAGCAACTCAAGCTGAATTACAATTTTATTTTAATTTACATTTAAATGAGTCCGATAGTAAACATGCACGTTGCCAAGCATGTACAAAGAAAAAGCTCTAGACTGTCGATAATAGCGGATATTTAACATAGAGACACAGCGAGAGATTAAGGCAAAAAAAGTATAGGAGAGAGAGTACGCAATGGAAGATAATTTGGCAACTTATATTCCTCTTGGGGCGTATCCTTGATATGCAACATTTAATGGGTCAATAATTAAGTCTTAAGCAATTTTTTTTGCTAAAATTAAAATTTTTGATTAAAACAAAATGCTATCAAACACTTTTTATTCATAGTATTGTCTGCCCTTTGGTCTAACCCTAATCTCCATTTGTTATCGTGTCCGTAAATTTATCAGTTCTGTGGCAAAGAAACTCTGTTGAGAACCAATTTATTTGGTATCACTGTAAGAGAGAAAGCGCTATTCAGACCGGTCTCGAATCTTTGATTGGTTGCAGGTGGGAGGAGCGTATTGCAGGTCATAGCTTGAAACTTATCCTTGAAAGATATGGCATAATAAGGAGCAAAATTGTTTTTGCCTTTAAACAATCGCTTCTGTTTTTTCAGTCATTGGTCCTACGTGGATGTGGTTTTTTCCGTTCTTCCCTTGAGAGAAACTATCTTCTTCTGCTTCCTTCTTACATTTGAGTTATCATAATGATCTCGTGTTTCCTCACCAGCCATATGAAGGCACGCAAATGCCTTTATTCTTTGTCTTCGGTGCTGTTATTCACAAGCGAAACCCTTGATTCCATCTCTTTTCTTGATAGAGAGAGAGAGGCAGAGAGAGAGGGAGAGAGAGAGAGAGAGGGAGAGGGAGAGGGAGAGGGAAAGGGAGAGAGAGAGAGAGAGAGAGAGAGAGAGAGAGAGAGAGAGAGAGAGGCGTTGCCACGTATCTGATTCTTAAAGATAAGACGATTCTTTTCCGCAATGTTTCTTGCGTAATTTCCTCCACGCGTTCAACATGCGTTCAATGAGCTTTCAATTACACTCGTGTTTCACTGCAGTGCAATCAAGATTTATTTTCAACATCGACTAATGGCTTCACTAACAGTTTCGTTCTAATTGAACGGAGAAAATATGGGTTCCTGCAAATGTCTGGTTCTAGCTTTCCGACACGTTTAAATTTTGTGAAAAAAACCAGGGTTTTTGTATCTAGACATGATTATCAATACTATATCATAAAGCTTAAAAATAGCGCTAATCGTTTCTAAAAAAATTTCTCGAAACCTAATAATCGACTGGAACTCGCTCCGCAGTCAATTGTTCACCTAGCCGTCGACTTTATTGTCCCTAATTTTGGCTTTCAGGGAGGGTGTTGCTGTGACTGCCAAATTTACGGTAAATAAATTCCTTGATTTCCAACACTGATGACATGTCGCCATATTACTTTGGTAACATAGTTGCTCGAGTAATTTTACAAAGAGAAGACGTAGTACTTCGAAAATGCATTCATGCTACATCGATTTGTTTTCTATCTGTACCCGCTATGTCCTCGTGAATAAAACGACGTTTAAAACTAAATGCACTTTAACTTTACTAAGACGGCATTAGTAGATTTCCAATCATTTCTGTTCGCATAGTTTACGGAGTGTAGATCGTGATAGTTTTAAGGTTAGTTGCGCGGCAATGAAAGAACAGCGTTGATGCGCTTATTTCATACCATCGCTAAAGGAAGTTAAATTTATTTAAATTGGTTGAATACTTTCACATACACAATGATAGAAACCGTGGGAAGCAAATATTTAAAAGAAATTTTTATTCTCCTATTGGCCGAATCTTGAGCACTCATTGGATTAAGGAGTCATATTTCAGGTCATGTATTTGCTACAGATTATAATATATCCTACGTGACATGACTTTGTAGGAATGTACATTTTCAAAATGTTAAGGGCAAACCCGTATCCATGATGTTTCACCTTTCACCGTTATAAGGTACAGTGAAGTGATTAATACAAAAATGTCAGCATGAAAGTTAATACTGGTGGCATTATTCTGAAAATATTCCGATAACAAACTAGCATCGCAAGAAAACGTTTTGCATAGCAAAGTATTAAAAAATTCTGGGTTTCATTCAACGTTAATACCGTTCTTACGTCCTTCTATTGTGGGGAGCGGTCCATTTTGAAAACTTATTGGATTTGTGGACTTCAATGCAATGATTATTGATTTATTTACTTAATTAATTAAATTCCGCTACCAAACCAGTCATTAGCCGAATGTAAGCCACAAAATACCTTAAAATGTAGTACAGAGAGTATTTTTATTATACATCGGGGTTCAACGAAGCCATAAATTAAGATACAAGATAATATATCGATGGTTGAATATGTGCTTATTTGTACACTATTAATAGTGACAAATGAGAAATGAAATCAAATAGATAGGAATATTTTGATTCAGTATTATATAAGAGCCGAAAATGTTTAGCACTTCGTTATGCAATATAAGACTTTTGATCTCATTAGCAGATTAAACGGACAGGTCAAGTAAACGGTAATGGTCCTTGAACTTTTACACATTACACGAAACGGATTGAACAACTCATGCCTGGTTTAGTATTGCGGTAGCTGCAAGAGGACAAAGTGCCTTGAGACCGTGCGGGAGATGTGATTATTAATAAGTTCTAATAAAGCCGGCGAAAAAACCTCTCCTTTTATTAGTCTAAAGTCAAAGATTACACCCAACATTTTAAGCCTTTTTTCAAGGATAAGCAAATCAATGAGCTTCAATCTATTAAGTGGCGTAGCTTGTAAGAATTTTTTTGGGACGTAAAGTTGAGAGTACGAGTTTATGCAAGGAAAGGCATATCGGATAAGTAACCTGTAAGACTTTGCTAGGAAATAAGTCCTGTAGTTCAGTTCGAAAAACGAATTATTGTTCTTGCTACATAATACCCTCAGTAAATTCTAATCGCTGTGCGTGGTCACTAAGCCGCGGCTCTGGAGTCAATTGAACTTTGGATAAAGCAAGCCTTGAAGATGCAAATTTTTCGGGAGAATACGACCGGAACGTTGAACTATCTAATTCTTAATCACGGTGAGAAATTGATGCCTAGACACTCAGCATAACTCTCACGAACGGCTGTGACATTTTATGTTGAACGGTGGCCAGGAAGCGATTAAGATCATTAACTGATCCAGTGTACCTTAATTATACCCTATGCCATTTTTAGTGCAAGGCTATATTAAGTTTGTGTGGATGATTTTTATTTTACCGATCGATTAAGAAAGTGATTCTATTTTTCTGTTCGTCTGTCCGTCTGTCCACCTATCTGTCCGTCTTGTTTTCTTGAGTTCAACCTCAGCCCGCAATTTTTAAAATATTCTAATAAAGTTTGGTACCCCGCTGTATTTTGGCCAGAGAGCAAAAAAATGGTTCGGGTCGGACTACTTCCCAAATAAAGACTTATTTGAAAAAGCGGTCATATAAATAATAGCAGGATGATTTTTATATGTTTTTAAGTTAAGCTCTTCATAGTTGCTGAGATTTGCCGAGTACTCCGCGTTATATATCATTCGAATTTTCGGGACACTTTGTACATCTTGCACGACTTGCTGGCAAAGCAATTGATAAGATTTTTTACTCCATTTCAATTCGTGAAAGTTTTCAGCGAATAGATGACGATAGAATGGCCACTTATTCGAACTTATCTTTGAACCTTACAAGTTATATAATGAACTTGTATTCCCTTAGTGGATACGTGAATGTGAAAAGAAAGTTCGCGAAACCCATGCAGAACATATGGCAATATGCGCTCTTTTTATGAAGCAATTTCACCGCCACAATTGGTGGTTTATCAATTTGCGTACACATGCACACACAAACACTCATACTTAAATGCGTGCATACCTTCAGTATCTCAATTTGCTTTTATGTTAAAATTTATTTTATACAAATACTTTCACAAATAAACTTTTTCATGATGGTTTTTTCATCTTTTCACAAACTTTTCACTTTACTTTGTGCTCTTCATTTTTTATTTTGAAATATTATTTTTTTATTTTTTTTTATTTTTTTTGTAATATTTACAAAGTGAACATTCACATATGAGGTATGTGTGTACGTGTATGCATATGTGTCTGCGTTCATTTAAGTATGCATTTGTCTGCAGTTTGCATATGTGCGCTCAAAGTGTCTTTATTAAACGGCAGTATTAATATCCTGTAAGTGCCGTGGATTAAAATGTTAATAACAATGTAACAACGTTTCATTACACGTATTGGTGTTTAAATGTGCACATATACATGCATATACGTATACGTATACGCAGATGCAACCGACAAAGGCTTTATAAAAATTTTTTCGTATTTATTTCAAGTAAATATTGTAGTTAAATTCTTTTATGTAAATTTGCTTCATCTTTACAATATTTGCCTTGTTTTTTTCTGTTCTTTTTTTTTTTTCGTTTTTTAACTCATAGCAAGTTAATTAAATAATGGTAATGAAGCGGCTTTGGTAGAAATCTTTTAACCATAAAGTACATATAAATTTACTTACTTAGTAGTGCAGTACTACGGACAATTGACCATAAATGTTAATTTCCTTCATACTTATCAGCAGTGTGTGTGTGTGTGTGTTTATGAACAAGAGAAGATAATATTTAAAGAGCTTTCTCCTGTTTTTTGTCTCGCAGTAATCAATAAAATTTAATTGGATCTTTTAAAAATACATACAAACGGTGAAATTGACGAAAAAAGCTATTATTCTTAAGCGCAGTTTAATCAATCACATAGACTTGGGCATCTTTCTTCAAGCGTAGACTGTACAGTATATGGCTAAGAAGAGATGGAAGAAAGGCTTCGGCTGACAGGCGGATGGGCAGACTGCCGGACAGACAAAACGCCAATCACGATAAAATTCCTCTGCGAAATGAAATGAAACGACTTAAGGGTACAGCTGCAGTACATCAACTTATGCAGTTTTGTTGTCCTGTCGAAGGACCTGATTGATGGTTGCATGGGTAGAAAGACAAAAGGCGATTATGATTAAACCGCTCCGCCAAGGGCTTATTCTCAGAGGCACCTTTTTAAGATTCTGTCAAATGACGTGAGATTCAACGAGAATAAACCATTTTCACGCGTAAATTGGAATGAAATATTTTCTATATACCGATGGAACTAGTGCTTGACGTTGCCGTAATCTCATAGCACTTTACCATTACGGTACCTTACGCGACTCAGTCACTTTGAAAAAACTTTCAAACTTTGCAGCTTTGAAATGACGCCCTCGATATTTTTCCGTCTACGGCAATCTTGATGAGGACTTTCCTTCGAAATCTGCTAAGCAACATTTCGTGGTTAAAATGCAAGTCAAAACACTATAGTTAACCAGAGCTGGCCCTACAGGTATTCATACAAAGGCATTTTACGGCAAGTAGTAGAGAAGGTCTGATCCGAACCGTTCTCAATGAGGTTCATTCTTGAGCTAAAGCACATCTGCGTAGCAAAGCTCATCAAAACATATCAAAACTTGTGGATTGGCCGTTGAACAAGAGAAAACGCAAGGGACAGAAGAACGTATAAGGTTAGATTGATTCAGAAATGATTCGCAAATCTTGAAGGGCGTTGCAGACATACACACCAACTTAATTTACCCTTGCTCCACAAGTGGTTTAGGCCGTCGCTGAAGCAAGAGTAATAAAGCTTACGCGTGTTTAAGCGATTTTACGCAAAGATCGCAAGAGATTCGTCCGAATTTTTATCTATTCACATATACAATGTGTACGTTATGCTCTACGGAAAAGGAACTGCAGCCAATTTCTTAGAGTTTTACTTCTTATTAACAATCTACAATTTATTTATATCGAATTTATTTATTAATAAATAAATAATTGATTGATTTAACAAGATTTGCTTACTTATACAAATCAATCAATTTATCAACTATTGAAACTCAAGCGAGTTTTCATTCTCCTCGTATATGCTTACAAAATATAAGTTAAACCTTTATATAGAAATTGTATTGAAAATGACTTTTGCTTAATAGTTTTTGCGATTTAAAAGCCATGAATTTGTTTTCTTCCATTTAAGTATTAATAGGATATCAAATGAAGTGTTAATTATTGATTCGATGGAAAATGCTTTTAAAAAATTAAAAGAGTATTAAAAATAAAAACACAAATTAAAATGCGACAATTATTGTTGTCTCGCAACGATAACAAACCATCGGTATCCGTTTACTGTTCACTAGCGCATTAAATACAAATGCCAACAGCATATATACATATATATATTTATGTACATTAAAAACAATTCTCTATGCTTATGTGCATACGTGAAAATGTCAAATAGGGAAAACTTAAATAAAAAAAAAAGAAAAATACAAAAATTTACTTTGCATGGATGTGAGTGAATATGCCGCTGTTGATAGTGCATCATTGTTCTTCAACTTCGAGCAGCAGACTATTCACTAATGTGCACATGATTTAGATTCTGTATGCGAAAGTCATTTTGAAAAATCGGCTTAAAAACAATTCATAAAAGAATTTATTATCGAATTTCTGCCAGATTCCTCGCATGCACTTGCAGTTTTTCGTTTGTTTATTTTTGAAAAGATAGGATTAAATTTTTTGTTGTACGACTTTAGTTTACCTCTTTTGAATATGTTGCGTTAGACAAAAACACACTGTTTATTTAAGAAGTGTCTGTGCAACATTTATGCGTATATATGGAAGAGAGAGACATAGTTAATAAAGTACTTGTACTTGTAAGTCAAGTAGTGTGCTTGCATGCAAAGATTAGTTGCTTTTCAGGTTCGTGGAACGTAGTGTCAAAAGTGTTATGGGAAGGCGTGTGCATATATGTATGTTCAAAAACATTTAAAGTCTTATGTAGGCAGTTGATCGAACTAACCCGGATTTACTTCAATTTTTTTCTCTGCTAATAACCACACATTCAGGACACGAGACTCTTGCGGATGTGAATCGATTTATCATCTAACGACCGTCCTTGCCTTGAAATGTTCTACTAGGGCAAGAAGGCTCTTTAAATGCTCAGCATTCGCCTTCTGCGATCTAAAGGCGGGTCTAAAACGTGAGCAGACTTGGTAGCCCTATGAAAACCTACTTTTCATGAAAACTGTTTGAAGGCTTACAAATAGATCGTTGCTTACAAGTTTCCCATACTCATGTGCTATGACGAAATATTATTTTTCCCTGACTTTTATCGCGAAATTTAAAAATAAAAAACATTTTCCAAGTAAAACATGTGGCAGATTATCTTGAGACTCTCCTCTTAAGCAATCCATTTTCAAAGTTTCAGCGATTCATGCCTAGACCAAAATATGCCAAAGTGTCGGATTTATCGGATCGAAATATCACAAAAATTCTGGCCTACAGGGTGAAAACAAGAAAACAAGACGGCTACGGCCTCCGCACAAGAATAGAGGGACAAACATCGCACGGACAGCCAGACAGACATGCTTCTGAATCGATTGAATCGAATAAAAAGTGAGCCTCTCTTAAGTTCTTCTGAGCGTATGCACGGTAAGTGCCTGTACTCTTACCGTAAGGGGTGCAAAGTGTAAAAACAGTATAGAAAAGAAAGGGAAAAAAAAGAAAAAGTTTGATAAAATATAAGTTGAACGAGATAATTGAATTACTCTTAGATGGTAGGCCGATTTCTTTGCCAGTGTGATTAGCTTCGTACCCATAGAGCATTTTCTACGTCTCCATAATACTACATAACGATATCGAAATTAAAAAGAATTTCCACTGATATTAGCCGTGGCCTTTAGTGAGAATTCTTTCCCTCTTTTTTCCTTTCCCTGTCTCAGACATTTCCCTTCTTTTTTCGAGTTATAAGGTACGTGTAGATAAATGTATATCCTTGTCCCACCACTCGTGGGACAAGAGTGTATTAAGTCCGTGCGGGTGTGTGAAACACTCCGAAGGATTTCAGATAGGTGAGTCTTTTATTGGCCCGATCGCTTTGAAATCACTTTCTGATTCGATTTAAGTGTACCTGTCTAATTTTCTAGCTTCCAACATTTCCAACAAGCCGCAATTTTCGAGATATTCTAATGAACTTCGGTGCACTAAAAGGGTTTGACCCATTGACGAACGCTATTGAAACTGATTCCTTTGGATTGGACCATTTTTTCTATTCACTCGTTATTTTGGAAAGTCATTACATGACTTACCTGGACTTGCTTGGACTTGCGCGGAATTTTGCATAGTGTAGGGCAAAAGTCTTAGCTTTTCGCATCCAGTCGTCGTGCTTATTACTTAAGATATAAGAAACAATCGGAGAAAAGAAATATACCTGCAACATGCTGTCGTTTGTTGTTTGACTTTTGCTTTTCACCCTTAATAGAGAGAGTCCTTAATATAAGTATCTTTGCTTATCATATTATGCAAGAACAATATCCATTAAACTCAGGTTTTGTATGATTTTGTTGGATGTGAATCAGTTCAGCACAGACATTGACGTTTTTTAGGTGATTGGTGGTCTTGAAATGAATTTTTCGTTCACTCTGTCTGCGAATGCAAAGGGGAACAATTGATTTAAACAACACTAACAACACAGTTGGGTCGTTCGATACGACATTTTAATATGAATACACTGAATGAATAATTGTCGACCAATAACCGACAACAGTAGCGTTTTGCGCTCCATCTACTATTAGAAGTTTGCAAGCGATGAAGAATTAAGAGAAAAGAATGGTTCCGCATAGTTTTGATAGAAGTGGGCTAACACAACTCGCAAATCGTTCGAAACAATGTTTACTGTTTAAAAATTGGCATAACTCTGAAAACAAAACCGAAAATTGATATATATTTTTATTAAAACTTGACGTAGGTTGTAAGAAAAGATATGCTGTGGAGAAAGAACTCCAACTTCTTATAAATGCTACAAGTCATATGAAGCAAGTGTTTACCGTTACAACCGGAGTTTTTTTTTTTTTGACATCCGAGGCGTTATTATCGACTACTGAAAATATTATCCGTCGCTAGGCACAACTTTTGTCGTGAATTCCATACTGAGAGAACAACTAGTCTTTTTAGAAGCTATCGCTAAAATAATCCATACTTGAGTATAGTCAATGGAATGGAAGCGCTGGGTGGACAAACAAAAAATCGTCCATTGAAACACAAATTGGAAGTAACAATGTTTGGAGACAAAAGCAGGGACGACAGGATACTGCAGGTTAGAGCTGCAAACATTTCCTGAGCGAGTTTTTCTCTTTGCTATTTTTGGTCGCAATTATATCAGTTAGTGTTGATAACACTGTTTAGTGATGATTTCATTTGATTGGAACAAACTGTAACACATTAGGCCCAGTTGAATCCCTCTTCCCGTCCCCCAAACTAGAACTGCCATGAATATTCTGCTGTATAGTCCACGTTAATGATGTGTTTACTCTGCATCAAACTATGCGTCGTTTGTAAGGATTTAGCAGCTCGATCCTTCGAACTAAGAAGCATAAGTAAATGGAAAATGGACAGTAAAATTTTTCCCGGAAATGGCGCTTTTTCAGCATAGAAGGTTTTAAGAAACTGTCTTGTACAAGCTGGAGGATGATAATTTGTGCAGATGCGTTTAGGTTAAAGCCAATTTTTTCGAATGAAGCCGTCAGCTCAGCTCAGCACATTATACTGTCTCCTCGTAAATGGAAAAGTAAAATTATAAAAATATTGATCCTTGGGTACGATATTCACTCAGCCGAATGAAGCAACACTGTTAGGGCGAAGACGTAAATTACGGCATTACAGGAACTGTCGTCAAAGAAACTCAAAGTTTGTTTTTACGATATTTTTAGCCGTAAAAGTATTAACAAGCGAACTAAAGACAAGGTTTATCCTGTGACACTTGGCAAGTCAAACGAAGCAGTACACAATATTTTTACCCCACAGCAATTGTGGCACAGGGTATATTAAGTTGGTGAGGACATGTGTAATACGCAAAATTGCGACTTATGGGTTTCACACAAGGACAGACAGACCGTCAGATAAGGCTAGAATCAGCTTCCCAATCGATCAGGATAATAAAAGACGAGTTAACCTCAAGTCATTCTGGGTGTTGCATACATCCTTACAAACCTAATATATCCTTGCATCATAAGTAATGTAGGGTGTAATTAGTACAAATTGGTGAGCTTAGAGAACTTTAGCCTTCCAAACTTCCGGATTCATTCTTGCTGATGTGCTCAAACCTTATATTTCCTCACCTGAAAAACAAGTTGACTTCTAATTTCCTTCAAATACATTTACTTTAAACGATTATAGGCTTTTACTAAGTCAGTTGTTTTCCAATAGCTCTTCGACGCTTGACCATTTTAAAATTCCATTAAAAAGGTCTTATATTCGCTTTATTTTGTTTTCTATTTGACTATGAATAATAAATGAGTTCTTCATTGATAGCATAAATGAATAAAGCAATAATTCATGTATATGTGTGAATAATGCAGACTCTTCCATATAAGGCTTCTACAATACTGTGTTTGTAATTTCTAAAGTTTCTCGCTAAATATGAACAGAAAAGAAAAAGGTTAAGATATTCGAAGACACGCAGCCACACTACTACACACAAACTATTATAAATTCCATTAATATGCATGTTTAAGGAGTACGCGGAGCAGATGGATGGTAGATGTAAATTTGTATATATATGTGTGTTTGCCTTTAGTGTTTGAAGGAAGAAAAAAGAAAAAGAAGAAAGCTTAAGCACTTTAAATTAAAACGAAACAATTAATCAACATAAAATGTTGTACACAATATTTTCTTAAGAAAGAAGAGAAAGAAAGCAGTACACTCTTCTTTTGCTCCCTGTTATTGTGCTCTTTAAGAACGAAGGAACCCTCATGCGGGCCGACAAACCGGAAAAACTCCTTTGCCTTATATATGAACACGTATATGAGCACAAATGTAAACGCTTAAGCAAGTACACTAGTGACTTAGTTGTGCTGGAGCAGTAGTAGTAGTAGTAGCACCAGCACCAGCAGCAGCAGCAGCAGCAGTAAAGCAAAAGGAAGTTTTTATCTAAGGCGTAGAAGAAACAAAAAAAAAAAAAAAAGAGGAAAAACGGTAAAGCATATCAAAAAAGACTGCTGCCAGTTGCTGTATGTATACATATGTAGACTTACTCTTACACGTTTATACAAGACAGGGATTTATTTAAAGTCGTCTATTTCAACTTAATAAAATGTCATGACACGACATCAGTCTAAACTTTTAAATACACAAACACATGCATATAAAGTAAACACAGACGGAAAAAAGTCAGGATACAAAGCTATAAACATAATTTAAATTACATTTTCTATGTTTTACTTTAGCACACAATCGCACAGAAGGGTATATATATATATAGAGATGCAGAGCCGCCCTATACTGATATCATCCGCAATTTAACACGCAGCAGTGGTATGCAACGTTGTAGGAAAAATGCTTTCGTTAAAAATCTCTCTACGAAATTATTTTTATATACGAAAATGTTTACGATCTCTAACAATATGTAGCAAAATTTGTAGTATTGTGTGTTATGATATTCAAAACAAAATTTTGCATTTTGCAAACCGATAAGGATGTTGTACAAAATTTTCTCTTTTAATGAACGCGAACATCGATGCTTTCGCATTATGGATGATGCGATGCTTTTTCTACTTCCTATTCGGAACATGGTATTTACATCTCGGCCTAAAAAAAGTAGGTAACGCAAGAAAAACCTTGATCGTATGCTTTTTAATGAAGCTCCACGCGAAAGTATTGCATAATTCACGTCTATAGTAATGATGAAGCCTTCAGTTTTAACTACAACATGAAATTATTGCTTAATTGTGCCAAGAATTAGATAACAGAGCGAATCATTGGTAGCCACAATCTCTTACACAATTACACTCACCTTTGAAATTATTGCAAGGTTTTAGACCGACAAACCGCTATAGAACAAACTATGGCAACTACCATCGTAACCAATACCAATATAACGAGAACTATAACTTGATTGACTTAAGCGTGAGTGCTTTTGCCATAACCTCGAAGGCTTTGTAATATAATGCTCTATTCGTCCTGGTTGGGGATGGGTGGAACCATGTTATCGCTAATAGCTGCGAATCCATTTCGCTTCGTGGTCTGCAAGTTAAGCAGAGATGCACCGCCTTTCGATCTGAAGGGCGAGGAATGTGTAGTCGTGGGAGCGATCGTTTACAACGGAAAACAAATATTAGTCAGACTTAGTTGTGCTTATTGCGAGCGTTGTAGCAGAAAGATCGCACAAGTCAAGTTTCAGCCTTTTGTCTCAGTTTTTTGCATATGTGACGCCGGGCAGAGTGCGCAGTCAGAAAACAGATAGGCGGATGAACACACACAGGTGGGCGAAAATATAGATAAATGGACGGATGGATAGACAGATAGTTGCACCCAAGTTTTTATTGGCCTTGGAAATATCTCGAATTATTTCTGTGGTTTCAATCTACGAGGGGATAACACATGCTATGTGTGCCAGACCACGGACGACAATGCGTGGTCCGCCGTTTTCGTCTGTTCTTGGCTTGGACATATTTGAGTCCTAGGCGCTCCAGATCTTTGGAAGTAGAAACCACACTACATAACGTAGGCAATGTCCGAACCCCTAACGTCGTGCAAGGGCGGAAGAGGTAGGACGATGTGGTGACAACAAACAATCCGTAAGGGTCCATCTCGTAGTAACGTGAAAGGGGTTCCGGAATGGTTTTACGTTAAATGTCGTGGAGCCACTAGTTGACAGCGCGCTACCACTATGCGCAGAACAAAACAAAGAAGACAGTGCAGGCAGGGAGAAAATATCGAAATCGAAATTGAATCAGTAACGCGGCAGCGTCATCTGACATTAAAATCCCAAAATCGATGCTTTAAGAATAGTTTAACAAATCGAAACAGGCATAGACAGGTATAGGTCTTCTAACTGCGTCCAGTAGTTTACGCTCTAAATAAATCGTTGTCTCGAAAAATTGAACATTACGTTCACCGCACGTTTAGATTGTTACACAACGAACAATTTTAATTCGTCTATGGCTATCGGTTACAAGCCTTCAAAGAAACAGCAAAAATACGTAGAACTTCGAGATGATAAGCTGCTCCGAAATGATAAATAATATGAAAATTCCCAATGGCTGGAAAATGCCCAATGGCTAACAAATGCCGAACGGCGAACAAAGGGCGGATGGTGAACAACTAACATATGACGAATATTTTTGGTTTGGCACTTCATTATTTTTATTTTTTCTTCAACAGGAACAACGTGTGGTGCAGTGGTATTTGTAGAAGCTGTTAAAAAATATATATTTCGTATATAATTGATCGAAAGTGTGCGCGGCTGCGTATGTTTCAAAGTTTCAAGATTTAGAGATCTCTGCATCTATGGTCTTAAATGATGTCATGACTTTACGATTTGATAGCCTAAAGGTTTACCGACATATGCTCTAATGATAGGCGGATATCAAATGATTATTTAAAAAGTTGATTTGAGGATTTTGAGATGTAATTCTTGGAAGCGGCTTTCGCTTCTTGTTGGCTCTCTTTCGCCAGGCCACAGCTAAACAGTTATGTTTAAGCGAAAGTAAAAGTATCTCTTTGTAAATCTGCGAAAACATTGGTGTTTAAGGTGATTGAACATATCGTTGCATGCCATCTAAGAGTAAAATTTGTTCCATATTTTTTATCAAAAACTTCTAACCTTTTTTTTTTTTTTTGTAATTTAGAAAAAAACAAAGTGACTTCGAAAAGTAGAAAAAAGCTAAGGAAATGCAACGACTTCTTAGAATAAAAGTTAAATGCTTAAGAAAAAAAAACAACAATAACAACAACAAACATTACCCGTTAAGAAGTGTTTTAGAAAATCACTCAGTGAAAGATTTTAGTAAAATTAAATTGTTCATCGAGACGTATGAGTAATAAGTAAATTTGCGGAAATATTCTATAAATTCACTCGTACTTCCATTAATTAATAAATGAAAATAAAAATAAAAAAAAATGAGTAGAAAAAAGTTATTAGCAAAACAACTCTCTTCTATTGCAATTGGACAGAAGCACGCGCACAGACATCTACACATCGACAAATGTATATCTTATTCGAAAGATAATTATGCAAACAAAATTTTTGTCTTTGAGTTTTATGCAAAAATTCCTCTTTTATATGCTTTTAAGTGTTATTATGCCCCTATTGTCCCCTGACTGGTCCTCACCCAAAAAACAAAAAAGACAGACAAAAATAAAAAAAAATATGTAAATCTTCGACTGGTTACAACAGACAAAGGTAGCGCACACAATCGTGTGTTGCCTGACATGCATGCATATATGAATATTTATGCAAATGTGTTAATGGATCTGCCAGCTTATATATGCGCCCATATACAAATACACATTCGATATACTTTCCACACGTTTGGCAAATTAAGTCATAAGGTAGAAACAGTAATTCAGAGACAAACCTTTAATACGAACGCACACCGTAGAACAGTAGAGCAGCAAATACTCTGGGGATACAAACGAACAGTAGCAATACGGTAGTTACAATAGACAACAACAATTACATATGTACATTTGTTATTGCAACAACAGTACAAATGGACTTGTTACTCTTTGTACGTCTATGTCGATGTGGCATGAAAACCTTATTCACAAATTCCAAGCGTATATGAGTGCTCTTCTGTCTCCATATCTCTCTATCTCTATCTCTTTCTCTCTCTCTCTCTTTCTGTCCCGCTGTCTTCGTCGCACCTCGCATGTATAACATTTCGGTTGATTTTTATACCCAATGCCCGAGGACGATGATATGTTAAGTTTGTCATGCCTTTGGTAATTAATTAGCATACCGTGGCAACAGCATATGGCAAGTATACCGAAATATCCGTGCATTAATGCTATCATCGAGCAGGGGGATGGCGAAAATTCAAACTTCATATATGCTTTGGGGCATTCCAGTTGATTTTCATAGCTTAAATCAATATTGGCCATCACAATATTTGAAACGTTGCAGCAGAGTAAAAAAAGGAATCGAAAATTTTGCAATGTTTTCCACAAGGACCAAACAAGCAGTCGTTGCAACGTGTATCGATCAGGTATTTATACACACAATTATCGGCCCTCTTCCAATTAATCCAAAGTTTGGAATTTTCAAATTTTTACTTCTCTCAATAATGAGGCGCAATATAGCAACCTCAAGGAAGCTATCCATTCAAGTTCCCTTACTTGTCATGGCCATCACCGAAACGTGAGTGTACCAATCATGTCGTTATGAAAGCGGAAAAAATATTTTATTGGAAATATTGTCTGTCGCTATCTGTTTGCTTTTCCCACTTGTCTCATGTTATGTGAATTGCGCGCCCAAAAAGGTTGCTCTTCTTATGAGTCAGAACAGTCCTTGATCTAATTTCATACATATTTATAGGAGAAGTGAGACCCTGGTTAACAAATGCGTGTTCTATCGATGCAAAGAAGTGATAGTCGGATGGACACGAGTTTCGTGGCTACTTCACGGGCTTGAGTGTTTCCAACTCTGCGCGAACCGGTTTAGCTGTATGGCAGTCTTTATAGCTTTGTGTTGCTTTTTGGTATTTCGCTCGTTTTTATTGACCAACCAACGGCTTCAGTAGAATGCTTCGTATTGCAAGCATTCGGTGTTAACCGTTTCACTAGGCGTTCCCAGCTAATAACAAACTATACTCTTTTGGTCCCACCGAACATAGAATATCTGCAGTCTCGTAACCGGCATTGATGGTACGCTCGGACGCACCCATGAATTTTTACATCTGGGAAACCTCACAAAACAGACAGCCAGTTGTAATGTGATGCAAATCAAACTTTTTTTTGTATCGTTCAGGCAAAGAAAAATTCCTGTCTTTGAATGCTTTTCATTTGACTGCTTACTGTTGCCAGATGTTCGAGCTATAAAACAAAAGAATAAGAAATGTAAGACATTTATGTTCTGTTAGGGCTATTTATGGGAGAATTCCGGTTTCATATTTAGTTAGCTGGTATATCACATATATCATCCCGATTCCCAAAATAGTCGAGACACTTAATCTGCGTAGCACTCAATGTTTTTCATCTTGCTTGCGTGCTTGTCTGTCCGTTGGAGCGTCGACTAATCTCATTGCAACCGCTGCAACACTCGATTAAGACGGGAAAATTTATGCTTAACTTCTACTACTTTTCTTAGAAAATTTGAAAATAAAACTGATTTCCATCGAAGCTCGTTTGCAATAGAAAAACCGGGAAAAAAACATAATTGGGGTATAATTTTCTTCATAGCTTATGCGATCTATGTTGTAGAGTAAGTTGCTAAAAATGTTAGCCAAAAACCATCGCAGGAATCGATGATTGAAAATTAGTCAAATATCACGCCCACAATTAACCAAAAAAATGTTTGAAATTTAGTTGAGCTTACAAGTATCAAAAAGTCGTTCAAAGAGGAACAAAATTTCTTTTGCTTAATTTTTTCTTTATATATATATTTCACATAGAAAACAGTTATTTGTTTACACCCATATGTATATATATTCGTATTTGTATGTATTTATATGATTGTGGATATTTGCATAGACCGACATTCAGTAGAGTGTTATATTTTGTCTGGCGTCCTGTATATTTGTGCCTTTGGTTGACTTACTTTCACATACGGTTTATGGTGTAAAAATTCATTTAAAGAGAATTTTAAATTAATCAACGTATCAGGTGTAGGCATAAAGATACATGTGTATCTCTATCACATATATATATATATATACATATGTACACATATTCAGATATTCTGTTTCTCTGTTACGGATATTCAATGATAAAATGAATTGTTATGCCGGTGATATTTGTTTGGTCTCTCTCTATACTTTGATTTGTGTGTCTGCAATTAAAGCAGAAAAAACAATAAAACAAAACAAAACATAAGTATAAAGTAAAAACAGGAGATTCGCAAAGGCAAGGGCAAAATATATTTCTAGGTTTTAAGGAATAAAGCTCGCTACTATTGTACTCTCTAAATGTAAAGCAAAGCTTCATAGGGGTAAGAGATAACTTGATGTGGTTTTAATTCAACGAACACTTTCTGCAATACTCAGTGTATTGGCTATGGTTCAGCAACTCATAGATATAAAACGTGCCTTCTTAATTGACTTCAGTTGATGTGTAAAGCTCAACATTAGTTAAAAGGAAGTGTTGTTGCGACGAGTCGAATGGAGATGAAATGAACGTATTATCTCGTAAGCTTTTGGCTTCTTCTCGAAGCAGATGTTATCCTTAATTGCTTTTCCACGTAACAACCTCATCTGGTGTGCTGCTTTTTATCTAAGTAATGTTTCTTTGTCCGGTACACTAATCTATCCATTCTGTAAGCACTTAACTGTGTAGATAGTGTCAAAACGAAATCTCTTATTGACGCAAACAATTTCCTGCCGCAATCGACTACCTTTGCGAGATGGACTTCCATCGTATTATCTATCAAAGGAATTATTTTAATTAAATAAAACGACTTTGGCAGTATCTTTTATATCCACCTTTTCTATCTTAAAAAGAAATAAAAAATCGAAAGATATAAACTCTCGATATTATATAATCTTTATAGACTTTCAGGATGAATATATCTTTCTTTAAGGAAGAAATTTTATAAACACGGTGGCCGGTCTGTTCCAGACGTTCTGGTCCTATAGCGGAGACTTGTTCTATGCCTTTTCGTTGATGTCTCTCAAACATTTCGACATTTTTTTCCAACCTCGTCACAGTAAAATCCGCCTATTTTAGTACTATCCTTACTATTGAAGACATAAATCTATCCCAAGACTATACAATTAGAGTGACCGTCCATTTCCCATTTTGTAGTAATTAATAGTGAGATGCCAAGCTGACTGATTTGATGTCTCGGTCATTTAATCTAGCTGGGGTTACAATTTTACTTATGCACCATATTAGAAAGAAAGAAAAAAGAAATCCAATCTTCTTCTCCTTTGTCTTTCTCTTCGAACGCGATTGAAGTTGTCCATCTACTCAGGGAAGTATTTCGAATGTGATAACCATCTTATTTTGCATTCTGTTGCGTAGAAATATATGACAGACAACACTGGGCTTGTGGTACTTAGTTACTCGTATATGAAGACAGTTTAACAATACGAAGAAATAACTTAATTTAAGCGTGAGAGCAAAGCGAACTTGAAATTTTGGTCTTCATAAAGTATTGAAACATTATCTACAGAATAGATGTCCAAATTTAGAAGTGCTTTCAGATTAAGTTGCACTGGGAACGAGCTCTTTCACTGATGTGGCCAATTTTCATTACCAATATTTGTGCAAGAACTTTCAATGAGGTTGGAGCAGACATTTTGATTTTTACGCTCCGGGGAATATTTATCATAGACTCTACACAGAAGAACAGTCGGATATTCTTAACTCGGGATTTGACACTGATCAAGAAAAACAGACCATTTAATAAGATTATGGGATTACATAAAGTTGTCGCTATTATTTTAGACACGTTGGTGTTAAACCTCCCTGGATTTTGAAAGACTGCTCTTTTGACATCTCACTGTCTATGCACAAGAAAGAAGATACTCCAAATTACGTCTTCAGGAATCTAATAGCTGAGAAAACCCAAGTATTGGACAATAGCCTGTGTTGCTAGTGCTCAATGTCTCTTTTTTTAGTCTAAGAATTCAATTCATTAGTCTAAAATTAGAATAATAATAATAATAATAATTTTAGACACGCTACCTTTGTTCTTATATAATAATGAAACAAAACAGAATATGCTGCTTTTTTCCAGTAGGTGGTTCCTATTTGTGTAACACGGTGAGGGTCACAAAGAAATGTAGAACGAACAAAGGAGATGGCGGTTTACCAAAGTGAACGCTGCACTTGAGATAAGAGTCCTCAAATATTGACCTTGAATTCCCTTGCATTGCTTCTTAGTAGGGAAAAACACGGTTTGAGCAAAAAAAAAGAAATAGCACTAAAAGTATTATTCGAACTTTGTTTCACCAAAACAAAAATATTAGGGAAGTAGTTTTCTGATTTTAAACGCGGCTGAAAAATAACGATGATTGTGAAAACTCTGGTCGTCCGAATTCGATTCCTGCAACTATCAAAAAAAAGGTGTACAAAATTGTTTTAGAAAAGCGAAGCTGCACGACGTAACTGACATGACACCAGCAGGCATAAACATTTATTCATGGAAAGCTTCTGTTTGATTTTGGTTCCATCCATGTTTACTCGTTTTTGATCAAAAGCAACAACTGCTTGGAGCTGCTTAGGCGAAAAGTGAAATATTCTTTCATGCTATACGTGACAACGGGTGAAACATGTGTTCATCTCTACATTCTAGCGTCAGATCAGTCGAGCAAACTGTCTAAAGCGATTAAAATCGCAAAAGTCGGTTGTGAAGATTATGGCATCCGTCTTTTAGGCTACATATGGTATAATATCCAACGACTATCTTAAAAAGACACAAAGGATCAAAGTCACATTATAGGAAAAGTACTCTTTCAGTAACGCGACGCACCGTGGCACAAATCGACCACTATAGTATCAAAACTGCATTAATTGCACATGGAATCCAACAACCACATCTGCACCAGAATCTGAAAAAAATACTCGAGGTAAAAAGCTACGGGTCCAGCGAAGAAATGATCACCAAAACCGAAGCGTATTTTGAAGGGTTGAAGAGCGGTATAAAAATTTTAGAGAGGCATTGGAATGCATGTATTACTCTTGAACAGGATTAGGTTAATGAATAATATCGAATTTTGCCTTAAAGTTGTTATTTCACTTGCCATCCCGCGAATCTGTTCTTTCCCAAATATTCCTTCCCTTTAATATTACTTCGATCTTTTTATACAGTGTTATAAAACCATCTAAGCGGATTGCGATCCAATTAGCTAACTGCTCAGGTAATGGTTACGAACAAAGTGGGCTTGCACATTTAGCTGAACTGGATCAGCACCTATTTCCTGATCTATAACGATCAAATTTAATGGACTTTATATTGCTTAGTAAAAACATTGTGAATAGAAAAAAAGAATTTCTTGTTGACATGAACGAATTCGCGTTTTAATAATCTACATACGCAATGAAAAATGTTGTCGCCAGTTAAAAGTTTAGGCGTACCGTACCCTTTTATAGTCGAGATTACGTTGCGCAAATTCTAGGGCGTGTAGTTAGTTGAAGTAGCTCCCTAAACTTTGTGAAGAATTTATTTCTCTTGTTACCATTTATTTACTTTTTCTCATCTTACAAAGCTTTGTCCGCCCTCTTTACCATTATTTCGCTCTTGTTTTAATAGAAAACCATTTTGCTTCGCCCTATTCTCGTTTTTCACAACAAAGAAATTTATGTTTTATGTGCTTAACGTAGTATTTTTTCATTTTAAAAAGTATAACAATTTTCAATTTTTTAGCATAATCGGTATCACCCCTTTAGCACGAATATCACGCACATAGGGAAAGATTTTTTATATAAATTATGTTCATTTTGCACCATAAAATCGTAATAAATTTTTCCCTCCTACCTACAATAGATTGACTATAGCGAAACATTTTCCATTCGTTAATGAAATATATGGCAGAAAGGAGTGAAGTAAAAATAATGAACAGATATGATTGGTTCGTCGTGGCATTGACAACTTTAGCAATTGCTTATAGAAAATGAAATGGTATCAAAAATCTGAAGGAGGTCATGACTGACTGCATGATTCACGTTTGATGTCCTTTTAATGTAGATAGTCTTCGAAATGGAACACAGAATACTATTAACATATTTTGTACGCTGTTTTTATAAAACCTTGTGGTACAAGGGCCTATCAGGTTTGTGAAGATATATGCGGAAGAATTTGAGATAAATCCGTTCTTTAGTATCTGGGTCGATTCAAAATCACTTTCTGCATCGATTTAAGTTTGTCTGTCCGTTTGTCTTGTTTTTTGTAATCAACCTGCAGGTCGCAACTACTGAAGTATTTTGATGCAATTTGGTACACTTTCGAGCTTCGACGCATGCACGAAAGCTATTGAAAATAGTTCGGATCGGACCATCTTTTCGTCCACTTTCCATATAAGTCTTTATTTTGAAAAATGAATAACTGTAGGGCGACGTAGGGTATTTAATAGCGGGCCGTAACCCATCACACAGTGTCCTCACTTTTTGTTACTAAAGTAGAAAATTTTTCAAAATTTACTATAAACTACTCCACTTAAACTCTTGCTTCGGAAATATTCTATTTTTAAACAAATAAACCTTGGTTTAAGATGAAAGCAGAACTGATAAGGATTTTAAGCCTTAAGTTTAGTTTAATTAAGAATCTGAACACTGCGAAAGCCATAAGACGTGAATAAATATTGGTCATGGCCAAAACGAATGTCTCATGGGTTTTATGTTGAGTTGAATTCCAACATCATTGTAAGCAAATGTTTCCCCGAGCGCAATGTCGCGCAACGCTTTTAGAAACATCCTATCCGAAGCAGCAAAGAAGTATTACCTTACCTTACCTTACCTTAGGTAACCCACTAAACTGTTCCTGTTCATCTAGCCATTTATCCAAATGATAGCCAAATGATAAAAAGCTAAAACCTGATGTATAGAGAGATTGACCCCAAGAGATTAAGTCTGAAATGAATTTAAAAACAGCAAACTGAACAAATAAAGAAAAGCAAAAATGTTGCAATCAATAGCCTAAATAAAAGCTTTACTAAAAATCGAACTAAGATTTTTTCATTGTTGGGCATCCACCATTCGTCGAAACGTTTATATACATTTTTTGTTTGTTTACTTCAAAGTTGAATGGAATTCATTTTTAATATCGAGATACTAGAAGTGCAAATAAATATAGAAAGGGAAAAACAATGTAATGTACTGTTATGTCAAATTTGTATATAACTTATGGGTGTTGTTCCAGCTATGCAGATATGTATATCTTTCTTGTGTATAACACGTATAGAAGAAGCTTTTATCCTATCGTCATAAATGGCGGCTTTGATTAGCAAAATCAGCTCCAACTTACCTCACCTCTTAGATTTAAATTCTCAACCAATCATAGAGATCGTAAGTCTTTGGGAAACTTACGCTAATAGTCAGCATCTCATATATAGAAAATATGAGAGAGAGAGAGCATCTGTTCAGTTAGTACAGCAGTGCCCATAGACGCACGGACGGACAGACTGTGATGCTGATCAAGAGTATGTATATTTTGCGGGGTCGCTGAAGCTCTCTTTTGGGCCTTGCAAACGTTTTGACAAAGTGAAGACACTTCCCATCCTTCGGTGATGGGTATAAAAATATGTTCTGATCGGTTTTGTTTTTTAGGGAGAAAAGCTTTTTTCAGGAGTTTTGTGAAAAATATTCATGTAAAAATATTCTTTTAAAGCAAGCTTTTCCTGGATGAGACTTGCAATATAAAGGGGATATGCGCCATCCTGCAAAAGTAATCTGCAATGCCTTCATGTACACTGCACCCGTCTTTTTAAGAGAACGCTGATGGATATACAAGAAAATTATCTTCTTGGTTGTTGTTACAAAACGATTTTACAGATTTTTAAAAAAATCCGTACAAATAGAAAATTGCGAAAACATAATTCTGATATCAGCAGACCGACAGACCGATAGAAGTCTCCAAAAGGATTACACTGTGACGCTATGAAGTATATCTCTATATATTATAAGGATAGTGGATTTAATATAGGAAAAGCATTTGATGATGACTTGCAAAGTACATGCAAATACACGGCCTCTAATGAGTGAAAGATATTTGGTTTTGTTACATAAGTAAATATAAACGATTTTATTCTTTAGTTATTCATTTTCATAGAGTTCAGGATGATGCTTTAGTTTGCAAGAATAAAAGGATACGCAAACGAATTTATTGCTTGTTCCAGGCATACCAACTATTGGACTAAGTAAATACTTACAATTTTCTATTTCCTATATTTCTTTAATGTGGACCAATATATATATCTATGTATATATATATATATATATATATAATCAATCATAATAATATTTGTGAGGATATATGTAGAGCACCACCACATACATATGACATACATTCTGTCTTAGGCATTGATAAAATAAATTTGCATTTGTACAAATACTAGATCGAATCAAGTAAATATAATTTAATAATATACCTGAACGCATACACTTACGCAAACAGTCTAGAATTTGGTTTGCAATTGTACTTGATCGTACGTAAATACACCTACATATATCTACATACCTATCTATATCTACATATTCGTTACAATAACAAAATATGATACAGTATGTAGTTGGATATATACATATAGGTAGGTGCATGCAAGGATGCATGCAAGAGAAAGAGCATTTACCTAAGAAAAACACGAAAGGAACGAGAGACATGAGAGACATTTAAGTGGTTTTGAGGTTGAAGGCAATTCTCAAAGGGAATTATTTGTTTAACATACTTAAGGCATTTGTATGCTTTCGATTTTAGGATTTGAACAGAATTTTACATTAAGATGAACATTAATTCAAATTGTAAATCGTTCTAAAATCAATTGTAAAATCATCATTACCTTCACCCGTCATCAACATATATATATCAACTTTAATACGAAACAGTTCTGTTTCTATAAAAACTACAGTTAGTATAAAACAAAGTGTATTGTGTGTATGTGTGTGTGTGTGTGTGCAAGTCAGAAATTGTGGATTTCGTTCTATAAGTATTATGTGTGCGGGTATAAATGAACATAAGTGCATGGGTAGCAGGCATTATTTATTATTTATTATTCATATTAAGGCCATCTTTGCGCCAGTAATCAAAGAGATTATTTGCTTTTGCTTAAGAAAAGAACAATACGTTTAGAAATTCTAACAATGAACAAAAAGGAATTATATAAGAAGTTCTTGCAAAGTTAAAAAAAAAAAAAACACAAATCTTTTTATACCTTAACCCACATTTTTCTTAAATTAATTATATAATAAGCATATATTTACATCTATTATGAACTACCAAAGAGAAAAAGGCAGTAAAGTTTCTCTAATGCATTTGTAGTATCTAATATCTTACGTCTAATATATAAAATCTAATATCTAACATCTTATATCTAATATCTAGAGTCTAATATCTAATATTTAACATCTGATATATTACAATGCCTAATATCTAATATCTAGAGTCTAATAATCTATATCTAATGTCTAATATTTAGTCTCTAGAGTCTAATATCTAACATCTAATATCTGGAGTCTAGTATCTAATATTTAAGATCTAATTTTTGACATTTAATATCTAATATCTAGTATGGAGTATCTAATATCTAACATCTATAACTTAATGTCTAATATCTACTATATATTATCTATTATAAAATATTTAAGATCTAATATGTAATATTTTACATCTAATATCTGACATCTAATATCTAACAACTAATATCTAATATTTAAGATCTAATATCTAAATACGTCGAAGATAACGTTTATAATGTCTACGTGCCTCGGCGATCCTTTGCGTTCTTGGTCAATCACTCACTTGACTTCTTGATCATTCTTGCTGCGTTTGACTTTTAAATGCGACTTTTTACTTTTTTTCATTTACTCATTATTTTTTAATATTATCCAATACTCAGAGGATGTCGAATATACATGTAATACGATAACGATCAGAAAGAACTGACAAAAGAGAAAGAGATAGGGAGAGGCCGGCGACTGGTGGTTGCATGTCCAATAGGAAAGTGTTTTCTGGCTGTGCGCTCTCTGCAGCTTCGGCCAAGTGTACTCTATCGGACTGAGGATTGAGTCCGCGAATATTGATTTGGTGCTAGTTTCATTGCTAGTCATTGTGTTCGCCAGTCAAATTGATTGAAATATCGTTAGAACGATTTTTTTAAAATTTTTATCAAACCATTTTCTGCAGTAAATGTGAACCGCATTCAACAACGCTTTCGAGAATTTCAGTCAAATGCTAGTTACAATTATTAAGCATAAGAAAGCTCTCGTTCTTTGGAAGAATTATAGGCTTCGGTATTGTTTTGAAGGCCACAATACTGACAAGTTCGTTCAACAAGCTTTGAATTAATTTACGTAGAAGGGACATATGTATGTTAATAATTGCCGAGAACGATTTTCCCTCAAATTTTAGCGTAAAAAAAGGGGACTACTATGGCTATTCCGCTTAAAAGGAACTTTTAGATACGCGAAGCTTTTCTGTTGCACTTTAACTGCGTTCAAGTATAGTCTGCTATAATATAGCGATGAGATTTGAATACGTGAGCAATGATCTGGAAGTCGCGATTCGCACGCCTCGGTATTTCCCAATCCATTCACTCTTGCCCAGATAGCGAAAGAACTGTGAGATAATGTATTTTTTTACTTTCACTCTGCAGTAGCTTAAGAGAAGCATTGAAAATTTAATAATAATTTGGTAGCCTAATATTACCAGATAAATGTATATGAATGGGTATCATGAATTCGGCCTAAGGCTTTTAAAGCTTTCACTCACTTTTACAATGATTTTCACTCTTTTGTGAGAATTATAATGAAAACTTTTCACCTCGTGAAAAAACGAAAAAAAAAAAAATCATAAATTAAAAAAAATCTTTTTGAATTTTTTTTCTCACATCACACACATATATTTATGCATTTACGCATGTATATATACATATATATAATATTCATACTTTATAATATGCATATATACATACATATATTTACCCAAAAAAATAGCATTTTTTTTCTCTTCATTTTATATTATTTATACACAATACATAAAAGTCACCCCTAAGGCTTTTGAATTCTACTTAATATGTGGATTTTGTTGTTTTTTTTTTTTTTTGTTGTCATATCACATATTTCTCTCTTTTCTTTGAGTGCGTACTTCTTTTATGATGATTTTCTTTTTTTCAAATTAAAAATGAAAAGAAATTCATCAATCAAACACACACATTTACATTTAGATATAATCATATATATATATATATATATATGTATACTCAGTTCAGCTCGCACTCTTGTGTTATTGAAATACAAAAAATTATGGTTTTTTACATTACGTTACGAAATAATGCTTTCACTTTGAAAAATTTCTTCTTATATTATTAAGCATGAAAAAAAAACGCATAATTTACATACGAATTGATGATTATGTTTACGAAAAGCCATTGTGATGTAAATGAATTTTCAACAAAGCGAAAAATATTCCTGATGAGGAGAAAAAAAAATGTTTGTAATTTCAAGTAAAAGTCATTTAATTACATATGTGATAAATTTAATATATATTATGTGTTATGATTATGAAGGATGTAAATGCTTTGCATAGCTTACCTAAGGATTAAAACCATTTACAAATGCCATGTAAATCGATTTAGTCCCAACGCTGGCAGCTGAGAGTACGTATACTCGATATTAAATGAATATCTCGTTATTCAATATTTAGAAACTTTTTACATTTAAAGTGATTCTGATAAAAATTCATCCAATCGATATCTGCACTTGAAAAACTTGGTTTTCTGCATTTGCCCTCCAGATGCAGTTTTGTGGCATGGTATGGTATGCAGTGTAGTAAATAATATAGCTAAGTATGTAATATGGTATGCAGTACGCTGCACACAGTTTTTTTATAGTCGTAATGGCAGCGCACTGCCAACAAGTGGCACTACACGACATCAAATCATTTCGCATTACCCCAGTCAAGGCCTTTATGGATTCTTGATACTCACTCTATCGTCCCACTTCCTCCGTCCTCGCCTGGCTTTGGTAATTGGGATATCGTCTGCGTGTAGCTTTATAGCGAAGTATATCTTGCACGAAATTGTTGCGTTTCTTCAATATTTCGCTGCCCATTAACATGACCGCTAGCAGTTTGTCTGGCGTAATTGATAATTCCAGAGATCTTGAAAGTCTCTCAAACATGCCCTAGCGGCATCGACGGAAAAATGACGTTGCGCATCGTTATTTGTGCCTTACCACAGGTCGCAAGCTTTACCTGCTGGTAAGTCGAAACGGCACAAGTAAATTGAAAAAATTCCCATAGCTAGTGAAAAAGCGACTTAGGGAGAAATTGATTTCTGCGTGTTTGCTCCCCAACCATTATTCTACATTTACTGTGAAGCAATTCTGCCTATAGACTAGCACTGAGTATGATAAGTCATTGCGTGCAACGATCAGAATCAAATACGGCTGATATGGTTGATATGGCTGGTTGGTGGATGGCATTTCACTGCAAATGTACTAAAATGCTTTGTTACATCTCTTCATCGTGTTGGAAGTGTTTAAAAATTTTGATAAAACCGATATACCCGTGAGGTCGACATAACAATTAGGATCTTTACGCGTTTAAAACAAACGGGAATTCCTTCCAAAGCGAAAGATCCTCTTATTATATTTTAAACGAAATTAGTTATGAAGTGCAACTACTGGGATGAATAGATTGAAGTTGATTTAAAGCTGATAGTTTGGCCGCATTAGATTCTCAAATTTGCATGTTCCTGCGTATCCATGTTTCGTTAACGTACCAAATTTTAAAAAATCGTAAAAAATAGTTCCTGAAAGAAAAGTTTGCATTTTTTTTGCCCATTCGACAGGTACTTTTATATAGATTCACATGATAAAGGTGATATTTTCTACTTTCGCCGCACCAGAGTCTCAGATTAGGGTGTTCTTCCAAACCCATATTTCGCTAACATATCAAATTTCAAAAAATCGGTAGAAATAGTTCCCATAAGCAGAATTTGAATTTGTTTAGTTTGTTTGAAAGGTATTTTCGTGTCGTAGATGTCCACGAAAATATTTTACTTTGTTTAATATGGACGGAATAGACTTTCAAATCCAACTATATCTTAATTTTAATTATTTAACAGTTCTCTGTTAAGCCGCTCACAGACTTTTGCTAACAATTATGGTAGGTGTCTTTGCTAGTTAAATTCGAATTTATCTTCCCATCCTTGAATAAATGTATGTGTGTATGTATGTGAGCCATGTCCCTCTATTGTGTTTTTACTTGTTTTGTTTTATATATGCGAATCTTTTTAATTTGAATTTTATTCATCGCTTGCAAGGCCTTTATTACTTTTTAATGAGTAAATTTCAACTTTCAAGAGCAGTATGTAATCAGCTTCTACTAACTGAGATGAAATTAAATGAATTTCATAAGACAATTAAGTGGTCTTCTGAACTCTTATCGGATCGAAACATATAGTTGTTAATGCCTTTATAGTTGAATGGTAGGATTTAGTTTTTCTTCTTTCTTTTCGCTGACAAACACATTGAATCTATGTTCTATACACTTTATTGAGAGCCCCTGCCGTGTGGCGTAGATCGCCTGTCAAATGAACCATCCCTGCTGTAAACGAAAGGAAAGAAAAAAATAATGAAAAACATATGATTTCCTTTTTTAACTTAACATGCACAGACAGAATATAAGCATAAAATTTTTATTATCCCTTTTATTATGGCACGTTATGCTTTTAATGTCTATGCAATCATCAGCAAGAAGTAGAGCTTTACCAGAATCATGGTCTCATACGTTCGCATGTAGAGGAAGCTACCGAGAGGACAACTGAACATGCATTTAAACTCGATCTCCTTTTTTGTTATCCCGTCAATATGGCAAGTTTTTAAATTTAAGCTTAAAAATTCTGCATAAGGTAGTAGAGATACTTAGACGTTAAAGGTTGATGAATGAGAATGAGAAAGATATAAGGCAACAATTATACATATCTACTCTTTTTTCTGTTTGAAACCCGGCCGTTGTGTGTTGTAGACTTATTTTCAGAAAAATCTGCCATTTTTGTGAATTCTCACAGTTGGAGAAATGAAGAAAAGAAACTGAAATTTGGTATAACCATTCCTTGAGCGATTAAGAATATAAAATTAGAAAATGGGCGCGATCCGCTCGCACACACAACTACAATGCAGAGCAACTGGAATAATCTTGGAAAACATTGATCTTTTTTTTGAAATTTTCGTTTATAATTCTTTGATCTGGTGAATATATTTCTGAAAACATGTTAGCCAAATGGTCGCCAGAATTACTCATCTGTTCGGTGGAAAAATGGATCCCGATCGGTTTACTAAGTCGTTGGAATTAAATGCTTTTTCTTCTCTCTGATGAAAATTAAGAATAATTTTTCTATTTTCACAACTTCAACAGAGTTTTCTACTCCTAATGGGCAGAAAATATCAGTTTCTAGCAAAACTACCGGCTATTGAAACGCAAAAGGTAAGCAAAATTATAGGATATTTTGTTGGAAAATTGTGGTTGTTCCTATTTGTGCGGGTATAGGCAATACCCAGAAGCTTGTCTGTCCATCTGACCGTTTTCTTTTCTTGTGTTCAATTTGCAGGTCGCGATTTTGCAGACAATGGTTTGGATCGAACCACATTTTCATTCCATCGCACGTCACGCCTTATTTTGAAAAGTCGCTGTAAGGCTCACTCTAGGAATTTCATCTGTTTAAAGAATTAGTTTATCTTTGTGCAAACAGTAACCTTGAGTGTTACAGGCCGTACAGCTGTAGCATAGCATACTGAACAAAACCCAATAAAGTAAAACAGTTGCATTCGATATCGTGTAATATTGATTTTTTCAAGCCAATTTAATGATTAATTGTTAATTCATTACACAAAGTGTATTTTAATTATTTCCTTAATATTCATATATATATGTAGTGAACCAAAAATTTTTCTTCACGCATTTTACACTTATAATTGTTTTTATTGCATGAATTCCTCTTTTTTATGGCTTGAAACAATGCGATTATTAATTCTTAATAAATTTTATATCCTACGAAAGAATCATTAAACCTTTAAGTACACTATACCGCTTCATATAAATCCTATAACGACTTTCCAAAATTAGATGTGCCGATCCGAGCAGTTTGTCCTTGGGCCAAAACACGCCAGCATATCAAATTTCATCAAAATAGGACCGACAGGGGGGCAGAAAAGCTTAAATCCGTGAAATAAAAGGTGGGCTTATCTTAAGACTTTCCAAGTGTTGTTTACATCAACACAAACTTAACATGCCTTTGTACCACAAGCGATGTAGGCTAGTACATGGTACATAGTGTATGCAATTTCCTTCAAAACTCTAAAACTCAATTCCTATGAAATCGTATAAATATTTGCGATAAATATTGCTTTCACAGAATATTCTGTTATTATTTATGTTGGAAATTGGACCATTTATGATGCAATATATATTAAGTTTGTGCGCATGTACGAATCCCAAAGGAAGAACTATCTACTAAACATATCCATCCTTCTGTTCATTCCTTTGCATGTCTATCGTTTGTTTATTTATTTTTGTGTAGATCACAATTTTCGGTGCATATTGATGAAATTTGGTACACTGACATGTTTTTAGCTCAGAGATGAATGCTATTGAAAACTAATTGGAGCGTAGCATTTTCACGTACCATTTCCACATAAAAAGCCTTAGTTTAAAAAAATGCAAACATTTTTCATATTTAATGTTCTTCAATATAAATCGATACAAAATAGTATTTTGATATGAAATGAGTCTTGGAAAGCAGAGGAGAAAGGAGCATTTTTCAAACTTTTTCCCGTTCTATGAAAGTTTTTGCAAAAAATTAATTTTTAGTTTAGTGTAATATTTAGCAAATTATGATATAACAAATAAATATACCATAGTGAGTGCATTGGGCATTTGCGAGTGCTCTTGAAATACCATTTACTCACAAAAAGGCTTTTTAAAAGGAGGGGTTACATGGACAAGTGGTCGAAAAAATGGTTCGACACGAAACATCACCCATGGGCCAAAGCAGTTCGGCGTATCCAGTTTTAAAGAAAAAATTCTCGAAAATTGTAGTCTGCAGGCTGAATGCAAAAAACAGGACACACAGACGGACAGGAAAGGTTGGATCGGTAAAGAAATAGATTCCTAATCGATGGGTATAATAAAAAGTGGGTCTATCTTAAGTTCTCTTCATTGTTGCATATATCCTCCTCGCTCCTTGCACATAGCGTAAGCGGTTTAGGGTAAAGCAAAATAAAAGCAAATCTATTTTCTGCTTGCAATTTTGTAACTTTGTAAATATTTTTTAGTTTATGAAAAAATCAGCAGCAGCGACCGTATTTAATAGATTCTATAAATTCCGTGGCTATGATATAAAGCACCGAACGTAAATCAACAACATTTTCGGATTGAATTAAGGTTGAATACGTAAATGTATACAAGAGAACTTTTAAAACATAAACGAATCACTCACCGGAACAGATCGGCAAGTATATATATAATAACAGTGTAATGTTGATCGAGTTTTGCCTTAAATCACTACACACACCTCCTCGAGGTGTAAGTATACGCTTCATATTTTATAATGATTTTTGTTATTCGCTTCAAATCGTTGGAAGTATTTCGTACATTTTTTGAAAAATTCCAGCTGAACATCGAGGTGCAGGTGTTAAAGGGTTTTATTTGCATGAAATTTTTCTTTCAAAAAAAAAAAAAAAAAGTGAAAGCACTATAGTAGCTCACCATTACATATGCTACGCCACTCTAAAATTATTGATAAAATGGCTATTTAAAATAAGGTGTTATACGAGCCGAAAAAGTGACCGGTTCTGAACAATCTTCAATATCTTTCGTCCTTGGGACAATTTTCATCAAAATATATATGACGTTGGAGGTTGAACGCAAGAAAAAACAAGACGGATAGATGAGTAAACCAGCTTCGGTACAATGGTAGGTGGGTCTATCTCAACTCCTTTTTGATTTTGCACACATCCGCACATACTTAATGTAATTTCGTGCCATAAGTCGTGTAGGGCATAACCGAAACTAGCTTGCCTTGTTTAAAATTACGTTCTATTAACTGGGTCTTTACATGTCAATGGGCATAACGCGGTAGGGACAATTTTCTGCAGTTCCATTTTAATGCCCTCCAAGCGAAAAGCGAATGTCGATTGTACAACGATTCGTAGTAGACAAGAGCAGTAAGTAGCAAGCCTCACATAGTCAAATAATTGTTCAAAATTGATTGATCGTCATCAGCTCTGCTCTTCTCTTACTCATCAGATAGCAGCTTAGGTAAGGCACTCTGTGCACTTTTTAGTTTGTTTTACTTTCTGCACAAAAACGCGAATGAGATAAGGACAACAGTTTGAGAAAACTATTTTTTTTGGTGGACACATTGCTCACACACTCATTAGCCCTATAGTTAGGTGGTATAGTTGTGAGAGAATCATTTGTATTATCAAAGATTAGCTGATAAGCTGATAACTTAAGCGATAAGTTTAAGTTGTTTACTTTAAATTTTGCAATCAAGAGCGTATCAAGTTTCATGAAAGGGCGGCGGTGTAATTAAAATATCATCCATTACGAAAAGAACACAATGTGGTTACGAGATATCTGCTTAATTGTATCGATGAATGCAAGCCTTATCTTAACTTACTGAAAGCCAAAGCTATTGAAGGTTTAAATTTATTGATTTTATTTTCAATTTTCTGCAAGCACTCAAACACATCTTTCCCCAGGCTTGCAACAGGTTTCTGCCTGATAAGGCTGCGATTGGCATCGATAGTCAGGGTGCTAGTAAAAAGTGTTCATATTTGTCAACATTGTCTGAATCATTTGTAAATAGCAAATCTAACGCAATATACCGCTCGCTTGATTACATAGCGTTTTATTAGCATCTTTTTGGTGGTACGCGTTTGATATGAGACCACATTCCCCCCGCCAAGGAAGTTTTTCTTATCAATTATTTCCATTATTGAGTAAATTGGTCTACTTTTCGTTTTTGAAGAACTCGTTTGTATATTGCAAATTTTAAAGAATTGTTTTTTTTTTCCTTCTTTTCTCCTCGCTTTGACTTATTTTTTGTTGCTTTTATATCAAGTACTTGTGTTTTTGTTTTGTATGTAAATGTTTATGCTTTGGTTATTCAAGCATTTCCTGTTATTTACTAACTGCATGAATGGAAAATAGTGTGTATATATATGCAGTTGTGTGTGTGTGTGTGCGCATATGTGTGTATGCGCATATAGCTCACTTAATAACAACAAATTTACATTATAAAATAAAATTTTATATTTTTGCTAATTTCCTTTCCAAGCGAACTCTTTATTTGAGGGTTTTGCTGCACACAAACAAGCAAACAAACAAACAAACAAGCAAACAAACAAAAACACAAAGTAACAAACGTCATACATATATATATATATATATATGCAAACATTTAAAGCAAAAATTATGCTATTGCATACACACACACACATACACACATACACCGATAAAAACACAACTCTCTACGAGTTTACTCAGTTGCACAACAACTTTGGTTTTCTGTACGCCATACGGCTTTTGTGTGCGTTAGGCTTTCACTTTGACATTCAACGTTGTGCGAATGTAGTGAACACAGCTCAAAGGAACACGATTGCATTCGCACCAAAACATAGCCATACATACATTCATGCAAATATTACCAACCACAACTACATATATAGACTGAATGTGGTATTACCTTGACAGGCCTTTTCTCTGCATATTTGTAAAAAGTTTTGCATATATATATATATATATATGTATATATTTATATATATATTTGCTGTGTTCTTGCTGTTGATTTTTATGTTCATTTAGTGGCAACACTTTGTTACCGCCGGTATGTCGTTGCATTTGTATGCCTGCCGCGTGTATAAAACAGAAAGTGCTTTGTGAAGCTTTTCGCAAGAAGAAAAGTGTTTGCATATGAAAAACATTTTTTTTCCGCTTTTCTTTTCTGTTTTTTTTTTCTTTTTTTTTTACAAACTTGGAAACAAACTGTCAACAAATCCGTTAAAGAGGATTTTTTTCTATGTTTGTTTGTTGGTTTGTTTATTTGTTAGACTTTGACGATGTGTTCGGCTTGTTTGGTTTCTTGCGGTAATTAGGCCAATGTTTTTGACTGAGATTTTATATAAGTAAGCTAATCTTTATGTTTTTAACAAGCGGAAAAAATTATTTTAGCCATTGGAACAAAATTGAGCTCATTTCTCGAAAATCCAAACACCAAAACAAGAAAAAAAAAAAACTTCCGAAATGCATACAACATACTTGATACTAATGACCTTCGGAAAAGTTTAATACGAAATTCTGGCGAACAGTTTGCAATGACAATAATACCGAGCAATTTATATTGTCACGAAAATCAAACATTCGGATGAAAGCCAACCAATTTTCTAAGGAACGAAAATCTTAAAATGTAAGAAGCAAATACAGATTCTTGATGCTTCACTTACCGACACAGCTGGCGATTTATATTCTATAAATATTAAATTAAAATATTTAAGATTTTTAGTTATCAAAATTTTATTTTAAATTAATATTAGTTACTATTATAATTAACTTATATTAGTATATCCATTTTAGGCAAAATCAGGAATTTTAAATTATTGATTTAATTTATAGTTTAAATATTATAAAAATTAATTGAATAAGTTTATTAATAGTTAAATATTTTAAAATGGTTTTTATTTATTATTATTAAATTTATTTAACTGTATTTTATTTTATTAATTATATATTTATATTGAATAAAAAAGATTAATAGCAGTTCGCAGAACATCTAAGTAATAAAAAAGAGATTAGTTCTAAAGTGTCACAATAATGTCCGGCATTGGTAATTTGCTTGTACAAGGCTGTATACGCAGCGGAGCTATTAGGGAAGGACAAGTTAGTCGAGCTAAAAGAGTTGAATATTTGTAATATTTAAACGGACGAAGCAATGGAACGTTGTAAATACACTGAAGTCTTTTTTTACCCGGTAAATATGATCCTTAGAAAACTAGGCGGAAAAAAATCGTATAAAAAATACTTTTCACAGATTGTACATTTGGGGATGACAATATCGCCAACGAAACTTTACAATGTAAGATGAAGGAACTCTATATATTTGCTCAGAAAATCGTGCAAAAAAAGCAATAACGAATTGCATATTATATATGTATAAATTAAAAACATTTGTACCCCAAAAAATGGTTAAAATGAACCTACAGTGAAAGTTCACCCTTGTAAGTACAACTTACAAAAATGTAAAATAAAATTAAGAATAAAAATCAATTTTATTATTATTATTACTCAATTCAAATTATGACTACTTCAAGAGAAAAGAAAAAATAATACTAATACTAATAACAACAATTCAACAAGAAAAAAGAAAACATTTAAACTCTAGTTGTAATAAAGTTGAACCATAACTAAACAACAACTAAGAACAGAACTAAGCAACAAGGTCGACCATTAGGCCTTGTAATATAAAATTACATTTTTTACTGTAAGACCTGGCGCGGTGGTCTTGTCTCAAAAATTAAAATAATCATTAAAAGATCGACACGTAATGCGGAGTGGGGGATAGGCCTCACATTCATTGCGAACCTGTGATAGCCTAATATGCCAATATTTCCGGGTTCCTCTCGCCGGAAAGCGAACATCAATTTCACTAAATCAAAACCGCGAATTACACTCACCAGGTGGCTCTGTTATAGTAAACGAGACGCCTAACCAGCTACGTCCAAGCCAGGAAGCTGAATAAGAAGAGAAGTTAAGACTACTCTTATAAGGAGCAGCTCTACTGCCGGGTTCCATCTCAAGCCCCGCAAAGCAAATTTTCGTAAAACTTTTTGCACAACTTAATCTGATCGATATAACACCCGTGTCCCGGCAATCACACCTACGCCTAGCAAGTGCGGTAAATAACTTCTTGTTAATATAAGGGTCGTTAAATTCGTACGATCAACGTCTAATTAACCCTAGCAGAGTTTTCGCTTTGTTAACGTAGTCTTGCAAATGCAACCTAAAGCTCAATTTAGAATCGAGTACACCCAAATTTGTAAAGGTTGACTTACCTATAATAAACCAATGTTGACAGGGTGATAAAATAGACATCAATGATATTCGAAGTCTATTGATTAAAAGGTCGAAAGAAAGAAAGAGAAGAGAAATTTAGCAGCTATTGATCGCTACGTCCTAATAAGCGTGCACGTTTATTACGGAATAGACTAAAAATGGTATCACCAGCAGCTATGTCAGAGGCGTCCAGCACAACTGTCTTGTTTGATTCAGATGCAGAATTTCGTTCGTTATTAATGGTCTTTGTTGGTTTTTTCGTTGTTATAGAGTCTATTATTAGTAGCTGGCCATAAATCGCTCGGTTTCTGATCACAGTATTCCCCCAATTGTCTTTAGTTCCTGTATACATAAGTTTCTGCAAGACACTGTTAAAAAATATGTGTAAAATAGTCTATTTGTTCTTATTGCTGAACCGTGTTATATCAAAATGAGGTAAAAAAAGACCGTGGAAAAGACCGTGTAAAAAAGAGTTGGTTGTAATTTGTAAATATATCCCCTAAGAATTGCATAACATAGCAAAGGGGTCTATTATGACGATCGGTCACTATTCAACATTTGTATTGGTTTACATATGTCATATATGATTATCTCTCTGCATCCATACCGCTATGTTTCTCTCTCTCTCCCTTCGTCATCAAACATGCTTGCCAAATCAGTAAAGCACTCATTCCAAAAATTTTTTTGCTGAAATGTAAGAACCGAGCCATATATGCAGTGGGATTGCAGGCGAATTAGATATGTTACTTTGTGGGACTTGCTTGGCTCATAGATTTAGCTCTCTACTCTGCACAGAAATGTTGATAGGCAGTATTATCGTCCCTTAAATTGTCCAGTTGCCGGACTCGAAAAAATGCATTACCCTCAACACCAGTATTCTTATCATCAATTTTTACAAAAACATTTCCTAAGGGAAAAATGAACTTCTTTGTCTCGTTTGTGCGATGCATACAAAGATTCGTCTTAAAAAATGCATTAGGATTGAGAAATACTTGATTCATTGTGGGTGTGATAACTAATTGGTTGGACTTTTTTGTCAGTCTTAGATTATTCTGCTAAGTCTCTTTAGACCAGTATCTCTTACGAGTCGCTGCCTGCATTTTCGTGAAGGATGCAGGTTCCGCGTTTCGTTTCAAATGTTAAATGGGCGCCAAAGATACTTATGCAGAGCTCCCGATTATTGTTCACCATAATATGTAAGCTGGAATTTCTACAATTTCATAGGCGTTGGATAGGATAACCAGGAGGTTCAAACAAGAGCTCACTGTCAAGCAATCACTGCGAAACAGGTGCACACGTCGGTATTGGATCAAAATGATACATTGATGAAAAACCTTTACATTCCATGAAGATGTTCACACGAACTTCCAGCACGAAGAGAGGAGCATTAATAGGTATGTTGCCTCAAAGCTATTAAAATTATCAAAAAAAAAAAAAAAAAAAAAATTTTTTTGTTTTTTTTTTTTTGGAAAACAGGAAACCCGTGTATTGTTTCCTCAATATTTTAAATTTGTACAAAATTTTTGTTTTTGTTAAGCAAATGGAATCAATGTGATACATACTGTTAGATTTGGCCCAACTTTTATGTATATTTTCGTTTCTCATTCAAATGCATTTGCTGAGATAAACTTTAGATAAACTTTTACATAAATGTTTGTTTTGTTTTCTTGTTTTTTTTTTTTTCTTTCTACACACCACTGAAGGATAGGGGTGTACTCACTTTCGCAGACCCTATAAAGTATATATATTCTTGATCGGTGTGCCATTCTGAATTGATTAAGAAATGTGAGGCCCGTCTGTCCGCCTGTGTGGTGGGTGTTGTTGACACTTTTCTGATCGCAAAAATAAAAACATCGACTTTAAACCTGAAACATTTAAAGTTTTTGCAGGCAATTTGGTATTGGAAATGGACCAAATTGGTCGGACAGTAAACTGAAGGTGAAACCGTTTTTCTTAACAAAAATTTGTGACTTTTGTCTCGTTACCGAGAAATTGTAAAAGTTAGAAGGGTGATATTCTCCACATGTACCTTACGAAGCAATCTAGTCTTTACATGCACAGAGTTACAAGTGATTAAATTTTATTTTTTTTTTTTCTGTATCTTGAATTTTTATGCTATGCTTGCCATAACGCAAACAAGACAGAAGATGTATTATCTGCCTAAAAGCAGGTTTATCTTAAAAAGAATGATCGGTAGACACACCAACTTGGTGGATTAATTTTATCTTAATAATACCATCGATATGGGTATCAAATAAAAGAACTTGGGGAGTAGAATGCGAAAACATGGTGAAAGGTATACGAGATTCGACTCTCGCCACATAAAACTTTCTTACTTGTTTTTCGTATCAGACCTTTTAATTTTCCTTATTGTTCAATATATTTCGCTTCGATTTATATGAAGTTTTTGCTTAGTAAGAACTTTGGCCCATAATACTAGTTTCTCTTCCCAGATATGTGCGTTTATTAAAGTTTTATTAAATGTTTTGTTAACGATACACATTTATTTCAGTGTTTGTTTCTCTGCAGAGTATTTTTCTCTTAAATTATTTTTTTTTTTTTCTTCTTTTCGTTCACCATTTTTTTTAATTCACACACGCATACACTCGTACGTTTACAACTGGAAACTGAAATAACACCATCAGCATACTTGTCTACTTCACTCTTTTATTTAAGCAAAAAAACATACACACAAACATACGTTCGTGTATATGTATAGGCACATCGCTACGATATTGATTAAATTTATTGTTTAGGCAGCAGAGGAATGTGTAGTCGCGTACGCGCGTGTGTGTGTGTCTCTCTGTGTCTGTGTCTGTGGCTGTGTGAATAGGTGTATTTGCTCAATCAGGAAATGATATAATAAAAATTTTTGCGGCTTTTTTGTGTTTGCTTTGTTTGTTTCCTCTTTTGGATTTTTTTATTAGGAAATACGCACAAAGTTTTCGGAATTGCGACCGGAAATATGGATATTGTACAATATGTTTTATCATTTTACGTTTAATATAATTTATTAATTATTATAAATATTTGATTTGATTAAAATAACAAAATACATCAAAATGATTAAACATCTGATTACGTTAACGTTCATTCATATTTTTGTATATATATATATATATATATATATATATATATATGTATATATATATTCATTATATATACATATTCATTATTTATTCGTTATATAAATGTTAAAAAATTATTAATCAATAATAAAAAAAAAAGTTAATGTGCGAATATTTAATTAAACAAAATTTACCTTTTTTTCCCCATACGTCTGTCAAAAAAACTCATGAAAGCAGAAAACGAACATTTAAAATCGAATAAACCAAATAAATGATGTTTAATTAAGCCGACAAATAAAACGGTGAATTCCGTATTAAGTTTAAAACCACGGATATAATAAAAAAAATTTTAATGAAATTATTTATGGTTATTAATGAAATATGTTGTGTATTATACTTATATAAAGACAACCAAATGAACTTGATTAAGTTGATTCGTTTTTTATATTCTTTCGATAAGCTCTACGCTACTCTAAGCTTTATTGTGGAAAGAATGACAATGTAGAACTTTATTGCAAGATAATGGAAGCGATTTTTATTGGCAATCGTTTGCATACCCTACACCACTTGTGGTACAAGGTGCGGATATAGGCAACACCCAGAAGCACTTGAAATAGACTCTCCGTTCTTTATACAGGTCGATTCATTTAAGCTTATTTGTCCCTCCGTGGTTTTGGGACCAAGGAGAAGAAAGTAATTGTATTCATTATTCAATAATAATAGATTATATAGGTTAGGTTGTATCTTAGCGCTTGTGCGAGATTAGAATTCATTCAGTCATTCTCTATATCGATTGCATGTCGCATCTCACATATAGTACGTCGTCTCTACGTTGAAATCATATTTCGTAAATTTTAAATCATGTGGGCTTAATCAGGATATAACAGATGGTTCTGCATTTATCCCCAAACATCATGCCTACTCAGGATTCAAGTTTTCCTTACGCATCCTCTTCCTATTTTGTGTTTATATATATTTCAATCGTGAGAGGTCTTATTCTGACTCATTCGCCCGCCTAACAGCGCCTCGCACAAAAAAATTTGCTTTCCTAGGATCGCTTTGGCAAAGGGGTAGTAGCCGCCCTTTGTATTTCTGCAAATTTAAAAACAAAAAAAAAGGTTATATACTGGTGGACTCTATAAAATCTATATCTGATTATTTTTACATTGGGCCGTAATTTCACTTTATAAGGATCGTCTAGAATTTCACCTCTTTTTTTATGGTAAGTGTAGTAAGTTTGTGCAGAAAGACTTGAGATAGACTCACCTTTTATTAGGCCGATTGATTCAGAATCGCTTGTGAAAACGATTTAGGCTTGTCTATCTAGATGTCCATTTGTCTCTCTTCTTGTGTCCAAGCTACGGGTTGCAGTTATGGAGATATTTGAATTAAAATTGCTACATGATATGTTTTTGGCAAAGCAAGAACCCAAGATAATGAAAATAGCTTGGATCGGACCACTTTATCGTCCGCTTTCCATATAACGCGTTACTTTCAAAAGTCGTACTAGGCGTGTCATGAGCTTGAGCTAGGAAATTTTTCCATAATAGTCTTGAGAATTCATTTAGAAAATATTATTAATAACCGGATACAGAAGTAAAGAGTTTGCAGTGAAGTTAAATGCGATGAAGATTTCTTTGAAGATTATTTATAAGATTACAACTAAACGTAAAGTGAAGTTTTAATGTCGGTGTCCGTAGACGTTCGCTTGTTCGCGGTAAAATGCCGCAACGAGTCCGATTGCTTCGATTGTTTTCGTAAAAAGAGAAACGAAAACAGGTGACTAGCAAAAAATCAAAAAACTATCGGACTCAAAGAGTGAAAGTTACCTTCGTTGACTTTCGTTAAGATTTAGATCTCCCTATGCAAATAGATACTTTCAGGTGGGATGGTCCAATGCCAACATTGGTTATTGTTAGCTTACAGGTAACTTAACTAATTTACCATCAAGTAGTATTACACTATTGGTCTAACAACCTCTGCTCGAATCGGTATATAGACGGTATTCCCAGATGTTGTTATGGGCAAAATAGTGTCTTACTCTCTTATCTTCATAATTGTCGATTTAAGGGAATTATAATCTACTACTTTCTTATGTTTCATCCATCATTCTGCCCTTGTAATTTAATCGGAACAAACAAAAATCGAACTCGTAAATCATTCATTTTAAAACTTATAAAAATGAAAAAAAAATTCTTTAAGAACTTTATCACTCATGAGAATTAAAAGAAAAATTTCATGAACGAGTACGCATAGAACTATAATGGCGAGCTTTTAATTTATTACAATTTATCTTAAAAAACTTTAAAAAAATGTTTTGTGGAATGTTTTCTTAATTTATTAATTTTCAGCCATTTATGTTGATAATAACTTACGGAGACTTTGTTCCCGTGGGAAATTAATACATATTGTAATCTTTGTCTTTAGCTTGTTAATCATAGGGGGTCATACATAAAATTACTTTTTGTTTTGCACGTAAAAACATGCAGACAAAACGCGCCCACAAAACGTACGTGAACGTAAAAATCACACAGCACCTACAAAAGCGTAAAAAACGTACATACAAAGAGTACAAAAACGTACCAAAAACATACCGAAGCGCAAAAGAATGTACCAGCAAAACGAACGAAATATACATAAGAAACGTACAAAACGTACGAAATATATAAAATGTACTTACAAAATTTTCAAAATCGTAGACACGAAACGTACAAAACGTAAATGAAAAACGTACAAAAGGCATATACAACACGTGCATACAATAACGTGTATAGAAAACACACGACACATGTAGGTCTTTTTAGCATATTTTGTGCGCTTTGCACCTTTCGTAAGTAAGTTTTTAAATATTCGGTCAATAATATCACTTTTAAAGGAAGCCGCAACATGGCAGCAAACATTCGCAACATCTCATATAAATCTCCCCGATATCTTATGGGGGAGGCAGAAATTGTTTTTTTTTAGAGGAAAAGTAAGCAAAAAGCATTGTAGAGTATAGTCAACGCGGCCCATTATAAAATACCCTACATCATCCTACTTATGACGGCTTTTTACGATGAGGGTCTATAAAGGAACAGATCTGATCCGAAATATTTTCAAAAATTTTCATTGTTGGCCAAAAGACGTCAGTTTATCAAATTTCATCAAAATATCTTGAAAAATTTGACACCTCGAGGTTGAACAGATTTAAAAGACAGACAGACAAGCTTAGAAAATGATTCCGAATTGATCGGTACAAAAAAAAATTGGTCTACCTCAAGTCCCTCTGCTTGTTCCGCCGACAGACTGATCCTTGTACCACACGTGGTGTAGGGCATAAAGAAACCGCAAATTTTAGCATATTTCAAAAATACCTGATGCATTTATGCCTCTGTAATTGTGGAAAATATATATCAGTATTATCTGCCTGCACTAAAAGATGGTATTTTTGCAAACTCGCCTCAAATGTATGCGTGAATGAATTTCTCTTTGGGTTTGTTGTTCGTTTTATATTTCAATATACTTTCTCTTCTTTGGTTTACATATACATATATATTTTTATATATAGAAGTTTTTCCCAAGAAAAATTAATAATAAAATATTTTACTAAAAACTTTTACAATTTCAACTTGATCTTTCCTCAGCCACTTGCATTGCCTAAGTTTTATACGAAAAAAATAAAAAAAAAAATAGAAAATAAAATAAATGAAAATAAAGTCAAAAGTTTTGCTTTTCTTTATATTGATTTATGTTTTTAGATATTTACTAGTTTTTACTTTTCATTTTGTAAAGATTTTAACTCAGAGGTTACATTTGTGTTGCTTACATATCTGCAGTTACATTGCATTTTCTATTTTTGCTCAGTGCAACTCTACGTTTTTTTTTTCTTTTGAAAACAGATTTTACTTTCTACGTCAATTATAGGATAAAACAAAAAACCAAATGCTCCACGGTTTAGGACGAACGTAGCAAACGCCCAACACTAGATTGTGTAGGATATTTGATAGTAAAACAGAGCTTAGATACATCGTTAAATGATATTTTTGTATGACTAGGGCGAACTTTCTAGGCTTTTGTTAGCGCTGCATATTTTTGGTAATTTTTGGCAGGGATGGGCGAATCTAGGAGTCGATTGACTTTGAAAAATTCGAACTTTGATTCTAAACTTAAGGTCGCGTAGCTTCCTTTAAAAAGAGGGGTCAACTGACTGATCCCTCTTGTTCATATGATTTTTCAACTTAATCTGACGAGATTGTATTAGAAGTTGTTGGTTTTTCCAGTAAAATATTTGAAATCGTATAGCTAGATCTAAACCGATTTCCCCTTTCAAACTAATCAAGAATATCAATATTTTGGTGCCTCTGATACCACAAGCCACTCTAATCTGTTGGTTGTAATAATATTAATTCATAAATTCGTTGGACACATCTACATTTTTATTTTGTTATTTTTTTTAATGTAATTTTCTTAAGAACTTTCCCAAGTAAGCTACGATGGATGAATATTATCTTTCTTCTTGCTCTAGCCTTAATAAGACTTTAATTAAAATGCTCTGCAATTTTGCAATTACTGTAAATGTAATGAAATTGTTGAAAATCAGCACCAGTAATATTCATACTACTGTACAAAGGCTTAATTAGTATAATGGTGAGATCTCACTGCCTGGTATGTGTTTGTCTGTGAAATTTTTCTAAACAAATTTTGAATGCTTTGGTAGGTATTTGCAGTTTCTTAAACTTAACACTGGAAACGCAAGGTTCAACTAATTAAATTATTTATGTTTACATTTTAATAGGCCTAAATGTAGGCAAGAATATATAATATTTAAATATACATAAATGTAGGCAAGAATCTTTTAAAGCTAATAAGTTTCTTAGAACTTAAGGCGATATTTTACACTTATGCGTTCCTCAAAGCAGATCCTATAAGCGTAAATTTTTAAGTTAGTTGCTAATCACTTTCTGAATTAGAAATTGCGAAGTATATAGTAAAGTGTTTATTGGATGATTGGAACCGTTTACACTCTTATATAGATGTCAAACTTTAGATTTACATTTGTTATAGGTTAGGAGTGTTGGCTGGTTACTTCTTGTTAGCGTATTTATGGGTTAAGACCGATCAGGCTCTAAAGCAGATTTTTTACGGGTTGTGTAATTGAAAGACTCCCTGTACTTGTGGCAAAGGCATATTAAGTTTGTGTGGATGTATGCATCGCCAAGAAGGACTTGAGATAGACCCGCGTTTTATTATACCAATCAATTCAAAATTTAATTCTGAATTTAATCCGATCTGAGCTTGTCTCATTGTCTGTTCGTCTATCTGTTTTGTTTTTATATATATGTTTGCAAGACGAAATTTTTGAGACATGAAAGTTGATACACTTACGAGTTTTAAACCGAGGATAGACATTGCTAAAAATGCTTCGGATGAGACGACTTTTTTGAAAACTTTCCTTACAATGTTGTCGTTTGAGAAGACGTTATAGCAGCGAAGCAGTGTGGGCCTGCAAGAGCTGGAACACAGAGACAGGCTTCAGTAGACATCGATGAGAAGTTGGAACAATTTTTGAGTCATACTGCATTGACAGCATTTAAAGGTTGGATAATTCTGTAACTGTGTTCAACACTATCACTTCATTTCAAATTTTTTTTTTTGCTCAAATATGTGACAAAAAGTTCGCATTTTAACCAAGCAGAGTGGTTTTGTTGTTTTTGTACACAACTTGTGGTGAGCGGGTGTGTTAACTTAAGCGTAAATGAGTGCAACAATCCCGAAGAACTTGAGACAGACCCGCATTTTATTTCATTGATCTTTATTCTGTTCATCCGTTTTCGACCTAAGCGCAAACGCTAATGAAGACAGTTTGGGCCAATTTGCGGACTGATTTCAATATAAGACCGAATTTTGAAAAGCTGCCGTATGAATAACCGCATTACCCAAAGAAATGTGAAGTATTTAGTGGTGCACAGTGTTTGGGTATAGTGTTTTTAATTGCTTTACTTCCAAATGAGCTGCATATTTCTAGTAAAATGAAAATCCAATGTACTATGCCGGGATGTAACAAGTGACACAGTCTCTCTCGAGCGCAATTTACAATACTGCCCGTATGACAACATAATGCATTTGATTATTTTTTTCGCCTTTAAAGTTTTTCAAATATGTCATCCCGCTAATGACGTGTTATTTGCTTTAATATAAAACTTAAGATGTGGGTTTAAAACGGCCGTCAGTAATTTAACTGCGATAAGAGATTTCCCAGTCAATCACTCTTCAGGTATGAAAAA
>NW_023998422.1:5852570-5899385 GCF_014805625.2 Glossina fuscipes
AAAATCATAAATGGGGTTCTAAAAAAAGGAGCAAACAAAAGGCCGCTGAGAATAGGGCGGATAGTCATAACTCATCCATAATAAATAATAACGATACGTTGAAATATTCGTTAGGGCTATGAAAAACTTTTGCTTATTAATTGGTAAAAGCAAATATTAGGGCCACATAGTTTCGTTGCCCAATGCATCGCTGCACTTAGCTGAACAGGCGCTTTTGGCTGAATGCAGCGCTGCAGCTAAGTACGCTATGTGCATTTAATTGCGCTGTATTCAGCTAAATGCATCGCTGCATTCAGCGAAAAGTGCTTCGCTTGGAAAATCGTTGCATGAATAACTGTAGGCTGATGTAGGGTAGTCTTATATCTTATACTTAAATTAATTTGAACTCTTCTCTAATTATACATATGTAATTTTTTCTTAGGCAGTTATAATGGTTGCTAAACGGTTGCATTGATTTTACAAGGTGAGTGCAGCTTGCTTTCAATCACTAAGAAAATTCAAATTTGCAATGGGAAGAAGAAATCGATGTAAATTTTTAAGCGATTGCCAAAGAATTGTTCATAATTTTTCGTCTCTTTTTCTTTCGTGATCAGTGTCGGTTATTCACACTAAGACGAATATTGTTTTCTTAATTGTTTTTCCTCAAATTATCTCTTGTGCTCAAAACGAAAAAAAAAATAATTTTCTTATTTTTAATATCAGAATATTAATTAGAATTATTTTTTGCATTTATAAATTTTTTTATTATAATATTATTTATTATTTAATTATATTTTTTTTTCTAGGTGAGTGCATTGTTATGTTTATGAATTCTGTTCATCGGCATCATCTGTTGGCATTCTCACGTTTATTTGTGTATATGTTTACGAAAAAAGAGGTAAAAATGATTTATATATATACATATGTAATGGTAAAAATCGTATATTTATTTATAAAAAAACAACAAGTTTTTCATGAAAAGAGGTTTCCACAACAAAAGTAAATTTTAATAAAATCATATTCTTTGCAAATTGCTTTATAGAAATTTTCATGGAAAAATTAAATTTTCTTGACTTATATGTTATTTAATTAATTAGAATTTTGAGACCAAAGATTTTCATAAATGATTACTATTTCTCTGTGTTGCAGTGTCGATTCGATCCCATACAGTCCCGATACAACAACGAAACACTACGAACCATTGAACACCTTACACCCCTGCGATTAATACAGTTATTCACATGACAACTTTTTAAAATAAAGCATTTTGTGGGAAGTGGTCGAAAAATTGGTCCGATATAAATCATTTTCAATAGCATTCTTCGTTGGACCTAAGCAAGTTGGTGTGGCAAATTTCAACAAAATATCTCAAAAATTATGACGTGTGGGTTGAACACCAAGAGAACAACCTGGACAGACCGACAGACAAGCTTAAATCTACTTAAATCTGATCAAATCGCTTAATTTTTGAAACGATCTAAGCTTATCTGTCCGTTGGTCCGATCGATCGGATCGTTTCGAAATCATTATCTGAATCGATCGGGTCAGATTCGGATTCGATATAATGAAAGGTGGATGTATCTGAAGTCCGTTTGGATGTTGCATACATCTGCGCAAACCTTTGTACCAGAAGTGATGTAAAAATACAAGAATTTAAATCTTAAGTACTTAAAATAACAAATGCAATATTGATTTGGCTGACGACCAAAAAATGTTTTGTAAACTTTTTCCCACACCTGTTTTGAAAAAAGGAAGGAAAAGTAAGCAAACTCTCAACAGAAGCAGACCAAAGTCTTAAAAAGGTAAACATATATTTTACACGTCACTGATTTTCAATTTTATTTTGGTTTTGCCACAATATCTGCGGTTGTAAAAGGTGTTATTTAATTTGATTTTGACTGGAAAGTTTTTATTTGGTTGGTTGGCAATGATCTTGCAATACTGGGTAGTTCAAAAGAAAGTAAATGCCATTAATGTTCAGATTACATTCTGGCCGCTATCCCAAGGGAAAATATATTAGTTTTATGACTTATTTTGTGAAAGTACATTTTGTTAGCTATGTAATACAAGCGTTTGGTGGCAATTGTGAATTTTTCATTAACTGATTCGAGACGGATTGTATACTGTGTACGCAATGCATACCGGTGGCAAAAAGACGGTTCGAGGACTGTATGTACAATGACATGCAACGACACGAATTTATCAATCAGACGGATTTGAAATAAGAAGCATCTTATAAGTACGTAAACATAAAATTTGTAATTGGTTTCAATACAGTCTCTAAAGTGCCCCCAGCTAGCACCATGGAGAATAAAAATTGTCAAAAATCGCTTTTAAGCAGTGAATATTTTTCTTTACGCCCCTACATCTATGTTTCGTAATTGTCATTCAGAGAATACATTCTCTAAATGTACATTAACACGGAAATAATTAGGAAAAAATGAGGTGGAGTTGGTAAAGCATCAAATAAAAAGTTTTAATGAATGAGTACACAGTCCTGAAATATCTTATATCGGCCAATGTGATTTAAGCATAAAATTTGTAAAGTTTTTTAAACCATTTTTTTTCGGAAGACACAAATTGCACAAAACTAACGCTCCCTTCTTATTCTATACACATTTATATTCTTAACATCTACAAATATTACAGTGGGCAAGGCCATGCGCACTTAAATATTCTATATCTCCCTACAGCTACTCACCAAACGAAAGGTGTGAAGTTATATATAAATATAATTAGCGAAGACATGGACCAAAATGGTTTTGTAGAGCTCTGTAAAGCCGTTAACAGAACTCTGTTAAACAAAGTCTCTGAGGGATTTAACTCAAAATACAAGTAAAATAGAACTTTTCGAGAATTTTTTTACAAAATATTATAAACAAAACATAACTTTGCGTAAATTAATTAATATTCGAAAGAACAACATTTTTACACCATGTCATAAATAAAAATAGCACATAGTGAATCCTCTATTAATAGCCTTTCCAACGATGTGCAGGTTTCATTTTTTCACAGGACATGGTTTGCCCACAGTAGCTGCGCAAAGTTTCGCCTTACCAACCTCATTTATGACATAGTGTAAAAATTTTGTCCTTTCGAATATTAATTAGTTTACATAAAGTCATGTTTTGTTTATAATATTTTGCAAAAAAATTCTCAAAAAGATCTATTTTACTTGTATTTTGAACTAAATACCTCCGAGACTTCGTTTAACAGAATTCTGTTAACGACTTTGCAGAGCTATGCACAAACACTTCGGTTTGTGTCTTTGCTAGTCATATTTAAATATAACTTCACATCCTTGCCAACGCCCTTCCAAAATAAACCGTTATAAACGAAGTTTTGAGAAAAGTGGTCCGATTTGTTAGTAGCGTGTATCTATAGACCCGCCAGTGTAGCCAGCTTCATTAAAATGGCTCCAAAATTGCGAAAAAAGAGTCGGAGAGACGGACAGACACGCTAAAATCGATTCAGAATCGATCGGTATAATAAAAAAAGCTAAATCTATTTCAAGTCTTTTTGCGTGTTGCATATGTCCGCATAAATTTAATATAGCATTGTTCCATATGTTGGATAGGGTATGCGAGGAATTTTTTCACTTAATGTTCTATCAATTAAAACCATATTTGATCCCTTATAATGCTCAAAAAAAAAAAAATAAAAAAATAAATAAATAAATAGAAACTTAAAAATTAAAAATATATTTCGTTTTATGTTTTCCAAACCGTTCCGGTTAGTACAGTTGCAAACCTGTGATATTTTAAGTACTATTTCCTCTGTTTCCGCTGTTTCCTCTTAAGCTTTGTTTCGTCGTTAACTTTAAATTATGTAATTCAATGTATTTTTAATTACCATTTTTTCTGCAATTCCATTTTTTGTGTTAATGGTTTTTACAGTTTTATTCTTGCTATTGTAAAAATTTTTGTGGTGCGCTCGTAACTTTTTATGACTAACTAAAAAAAAAAAGAGAAAAAAAAAAACAAAAATGAAATAAAATAAAATTATTGTTAGTGTTTCTATGTTACGTGATAATACCATTTGCTCGAATTTTTTCTTCTCTCTTCCCAGTTATCCTTTCCCCCCGTGCCATGCTAAGTAACCGCTGTGACGCCATATTGGTTGAGGTTGCAATTTGTTTTGTTTTTATTAAAAAAATTAAATTGTCGGCTGCTGTGTGTTATAGCTAGTGCTGCAATTCCTGCAGCCATGTATGGCGTCTATTATTTTTGGATAAAAATTTTTTGTCGATGTTTCTTTTCGTGTTGGCTTTCAAAAAATTGCACAACTTAATTGGTTTCATTATAATGAAAATTACAGAAAACTGACAATCCTGCACGAAAAAAAAAATATTTTAAATAGATACGAAAACAAAAATTGTATAAAAAATATTTTATTTACAAAAAAATTCAGTAAAAAAATTATTAAAAAATTTTCCTTAAAGATAAATATTCTTGTTTTTTAAAAATATTAAATTTATTAATTAACAATAAATTAATATTTTTTATAATATTTGTACTTTATAGTAATAAAAATAAACACAAAAGCTATTTGCATATTCGCACCAGCATTATACTTGTATTATTGCAATGTAATGTATTGCGATCTGAATGTGCGAATGTAGTTTTCTATAAACTTATTATCACGTATATATGGTAGCAATTGTGCTTACCTGCATAATACAAAGTACATCAAACAACCGACCGTTTTTTTCTCTCCTCATAAGATCAATTAGTTAGGAAATGTGACCAATACGTGTAATGTCGGAACGATTAGAAAGAATTGGAGAAAGAGAAAGGGATAGGGAATGGCCGACGACCAGTGGGTGCGTGTCCATTCGATAAGTATTACGTGTTTACCGACTGAGCATTTGTTATAGCTATGAGCAAATATGCTCTACCGCACTGAGATTTGGACCTATGAACAAAGACTTCACGAGGGGATATAGCTCAGACGGTGATGGTCAGAAAGAAGCGAGAAAGACGAAACAGAAAGAGGTTGACTCAGCGGTCGAATTGATAAGTGTTAAGCACATATGCTCTACCGCACTGAGATTTGGACCTACGAACAAAGACTTGCTAGTCGTGACACTCATCACTTTGGCTACCCATGTGAAAAGTTAGTGAAAGTCTCACACGAGTTCCGTGATATTCTAAGAAAACTCGAACAAAAAGAATAAAAACTTTAACAGTTCATTCGTTTTGAGATGCGTGACGGCTTTCTTAACCCAAGAAACTTGTTATTAATTTTTACCATTAGCCTGCGATATCAGAAATGCCATGCATTAGTCAAATATTTTTCTTCATGTTTTTCCTTCAACGACTTTAGGCGTGAATCTTCCACGTTTAATCGCTATTATTATCTGCTCGGCTACTCACGCGGAAATATATTGAAACTTTTCTTCGCGTTCCGTGAATTTCTACAAAAAAACTCGAGTGAAAAGAGTAAAAATTATAGAATTTGATGCATCGGCCGTTTGAAAAAACGGAATGTTTTGTAAATGTATTCCATTAATACTTCTTTCGAATTGCCCTCACTCTCACATCCATTTAGCGATCGATTCGATGGAGCTCCATTAACCCTATTTTTTGTTCAAAAATACTTTCAAGTCAACATAAACGCTTTCTAGGCATACGTTAATCGATTAGAGAGCTTAAAAAGAAGTAGAAAGACATTAAGTCGTAACTTCTCGCTAGAAATTTGTATATATATATATATGTATATATATATATGTACGTGTACATATGTACATTTGTACCTATATACAAACACCCATATATACATGCAGAAACTCGACACTGAGTTCCATTCATCCAGCTAATTATTACAATATTATGCAGTTGTTTGGCAACCCTTACAAGATTTTTGTTCCTCTTCTCTGATTTTAATTTTAATTTAACAATTAAATATAATTATCATACATTTGTGATACAGGATATAACAAATATGTGACCGCATCCTTTTATTCTACCGATCGGTTCCGAATTTATTTCGGAATCTAAGCTTACCTATCTGTCCGTCCTCACGTCTCTCTGATATCTATTTATGTATATTTGTGTTCAATGTACTGAGTTACAATTTTTGAGATATTGATGAAAATTTGTGTATATCCTTGCGTTAACGCAAAGATGATTGGTACTGGAAACGGTGCGAATTGGTTCATTTTTTTGATCACTTCGCTTATAATGCTTAATCTTTATATTTTTGGGAAAAAAATTTGCAATCTTCAAAATATAAAAAAAAACTCGCTGGATAACAATATTTCGACATTCTAGATTGGTTCGAAAAATTTGATTCAGCTGAAGTAATTTTTTGAACCCTCTCTCCTGTGACTCTTCCCACGAAAACTGAATCTTTGTATTTTAAAGATTTTATTGGTAAATGTTGAGAGAAAAATTGATTGCGTGTTTAAAATAATATTTTTGGTGGATTTAGTGGTATTTATATATTATACATTTATATATATATTTTATATTTATATATATACTCCGTTCCCTTTGAAAGTTTTGAAAACATGAAGATAGCGATTATTAAAGGTAAAGTTTAATATGATCTTTTACATCCAAAAAAATATAGATTCCTTGATGTTTGGTAGACGGAAGCTTCAAACAATGACGGTACTATTTGATATTCTTCTGAAAAATGCCAGAGCGCTTAGAAAATTTTTGAAGGAAGATAGAAACTTGGCTTTAAATATTCCTTAGGCTTAAGAATTGGTTTTTGCATCCTCGTTTGATTAAGAAGAAGGACTATCATACATTCTAAGTTAACAATATCAATAACAGTATTAGTATTAGTATTGAGTCAAAGCTTCCACAAATTTCATACCGATTCATAACGAAGTCAATACATATGTGTCGAATGAAATCATACCATCTTAAGAATCACAAGAAATAGCATCTTGTTATTTGAAGCACTGACTGTGGCAATTGAAAAGCACATTATATGTAATGTATTGGTTAAAATAGGAGAAAGTTGGCCTCAATGTGGATGAAAATTATTGATAATCAAGTAAATATCATTGATCATAAATTTTTCTTGTCAGCACATTCATTCCTATCAAACGATAACGATTTTGGTATGCCCATCTGTCCACATGTCCGTCTTTCCATATGTCCGTCTGCGTGGCGTCTGTCCGTCTGTAAAATGTCTGTCCGTTTCTGTAGTGTCTATTGCAAACATTCTCCTGGCCCCAAAAATGAAGTTGTGGACTTCAAATTTCGCAGAAAGATTGGACATTCTTGCACGCTGGTTTGTATAGCAAATGTGGCAAATCGGTCGAAGGACACGCCCACAACACCACATAAATTGTGGACACCTCTGTTTTTCAAAAGGAATGAAAAATTGTTTTTGATCATTGCTCATAAACTATATTAGATAGATGTACGAATTGAAAATTGAATACATATTCTATGGGCGATGCTGCGAGGTCTGTAAAGAAGTGGAAAAAATTGACCAGGCCTACCCAATATTATAGAATATTCAAATTTAGTTATTTTTTGTTATATCTTTATAACGCTCCAAAATCCCTATAAGGTATATAAATTTTTGGCCACTTTTAAATTCGGTGTGCACCTAAGCATGCCTGTCTGCTCACCTGCCCATCTGTCCGTTTGCACAATTGTGCAGTATCTGCGGTGAACATTCTTCCGTCCACGAAAATCAAGAAATCGCCTACAAATTTGCAAGAGAATTTCGAAGTGGCCTAAGGGTACACTCGCTGTGCGCCAAAAGCTTTTGTTTTGAAAGTCCTCCTTTTTTAGTCTCTTTTAGGATAACGATGATGGATATAAACGACCGAATATAATTTACTTATCTGTTGGTGTTTTCTGGTATAAATGCAGTTGTAAGGTATTAACACTTCGTTTTACTCAAATATTTTAAATTTCTTTTATCTATTATCTGTTATCCCTACTCCAATTCATTATAGATTCTTATTTTAAAGAGTTTTATGTGAGGTGCATATGAGAGGAGCTATTCCATTTCTTTACAGGCATCACTGGCTGCAAATAAAAATTCCATTATAATCATTACGTTTTTCGCAGTTCAATTATTCGGCATTTACGACTTATAATATATATCAATAAATAAAAAAAAAAAAATAAAAAAAAAAATTTATAACGTGATGTCTGTGTTATGTCTGCATTGTTGCTTACAATGGAAAATTGTCTGGCTTTATAATACCAGAGTTACGGTATTACATACCATTACACCTGCTTTTCTATAAGTACACTCTGCTGGTATAGTACACGTAAGGAGAAAAGAAATACTTAGGAATTTCTTTCGCAATAAATTTTATTAAAAAACTGTAAACAGAAAAAAAAAAATTATATTGACATTATTGAAGGCTAAACACGAAAGTTGGGCGACTTAAGGTAGCAATGAACAATTTTTGTACATTGTTCGTTTCGTGGAGATAAGTACATAGTCAATCAACATATAACTTAAGGACGTGTCGTTTAAAGATAAGTATGTAGTTAATCAATATAACCTAAAGATTTCATTAGTTTATCTGTTAAACTCGAGTTAAACGTTTTAACGTTTTTGTAATACTTTGTTTCATGCTATTATTTTTCAAGTACATTTAACTAATTTGTTTTGGTTGGTATATATATATATATATATATATATATATATATTTATAATCATTCGCTTGAATTCATTTCTCTCGTATAAAAACTTCCTAATTTAAATTATCCTTCATAAACAGACTATTAATTTTCGATATAAACTTATTTTCTCTAATAAGCTAAATACAGTTTCAAATTTTTTTTTTTTTTTTTTTTTTGTAAAGGAACGAGAAAAACTATTTAAAAAGAAAAACGAGAAATAAAGAGGAGAGAAAAAATAAAAAAAAAAAGAAGAAAAATGAAAACGCTTTGGCAAGGGTACTTAAAGTTTTCATAAAACATTTTTTACGGTGTTCTTGTGCAGAATTTTTTTCCATCTTTTTTTATATTTCCATTTTTTTTTTTTTTTTTTTTTTTTTAATGCAAGTAAAGCTGGCGTTTCTATTTCACTTAACTGTTAAACTGTTATTTTTACCTTTGCCTAGTCAGCCATGAAAAAGTAGGGATACTTGAAAAATGTTTACCTCTTTCTATGTGCCTCAAAAATATGCAAGAAGGTAATAAATAAAAAGGTTTCGTTATAGAGGTTATATAGTTGAGAGAAATAGCAGAGAGAATGTGCAAGAAAAGTAAAATAAATGCAAAAGAAAAAAAAAAAAAAAGAATGAAAGGAAACCGAGGAAAATATCAAGCTATAAAAGCAACATTTATTGAAAGAAAACTTGGAGGTAAAGGTACGCTTAAAAGCTTAGTCTTAAGTTAAGGAAATGCATTTCAATCTTAGTTTGTAGAGGGAAACACTTCCATATTACTTACAATCAAAGGCAGAGAAATATTTTTTCAAGAATTTTTGAGGACGATCTAAAAGTATTTGTCGCCTTAGCTGACTGTCAATGCAATGTAAACAGACCACACGCGGTATGTCGTTCTAATCGCCTATAATATTTCGTTAAAGTGTTAAGTGTCTCGATTGACTAGGACTGCAAACGTCTTTTAATGAAGGGAAGAGTCTTTAAATTTGGCTTTTAGAGAAAAAAAAAAAAAAAATACCATTTTCCCTACAATCAAAGGCAAAGAAATATTTTCGAAAATTTTTTAGGGTGGCCTAAAAGCATATATCGCTTCAACTCACTATCATCGAAATATTGATTAGCTTATATAAACAGTCCGAATGCGGTAAGTTGTTGGCTGGCCATTTACCATGAATGTAATATTGCGGTAGACAGTTAATTCGTCTTGTCGATTAGAACAGCAATCCTCCTTGAATCACTTTTCCTCATGTCGTTTGGTAACCCAATAAACTTTGTAGTGTTTAGTGAATATTAGCCCATGATGTTCTTTTGCGAAATACAAATCTCTATCTTGTAGATAACTATATTGATGCTGCTCATCCAATGAGCCAAACGTAGCATTTCTTAATGCGTTTCGTCGAGCGTTTGTAGTGTGACTCCTTATTGAACCTGCCATTTAGATTCAAGGGCTTAGTTTAGATAGCGATTGTTCTCATAGCCATTCAACGTCGTGATGAGGAATACGGTGACATCGTAATTGATACCTTTATTATTATTAATCGTATTAATAACGCTCATCTATACATGTATTTATCTGACGTTAACATTCAGAGACAGTAGGCCCTTATCCTTTTTCCTTTTTTTTATACTTTAACATAAGGTAAGAAAAGTTGAAAGTCGAGAAAGTAAAGAGAGATTGGGTACGCGATGCGAAAGCATTCGGACTGCAAACTTAACATTCGGTCATATTTGATGGCATAGTAGTATGCTGCAGAGGGTAACTAGTAAACAGGCACAGGATGCGGGGCGTCCAAAAACTCGACAAACGGACGAACATATGTATTTCAATTCTTTTCTTGGTTTCTTTTTTTTCGTACTTACAATGGGACTACAATCCTAGCTAGCTTCTCACTTGACAATATTCTTAAGATCACTTCACGGTGTAAACGTAAAACAATTTTCTTTTTATTAACCCTGCAGTTATAAGGCAAATTTGATAACAAACTTTGTGCAGGATTGATGCACTGAACGGTAGCTTTATGTCGGTCCGAAAATAAAGTGAGCGAAGTTGAATTAAAATCATCTCGCGCCGATTGTAAATTCTAGCTTGTTTTTGAATATACCTGGTAGCCGAGGAACAAAATACCTTTAAGGGATCAGGGTTTGTCTACCGACTAGATTCATTCAATTTATAGCTTTAGTTTGTGAAACTCTGGATGGGTAGCCGAGGAGATAAAAATCAGGGCTATCAAGTCAATCTTTCCGGTTTCAAATCTCAAAGTATGACAGAGCATACTTACTCGTAGCTTTAATGAGTGCTCCGTAGGTAAAGGTATAATACTTTGTGCTTGGGAACATACCTATTGGCGGCCACTTCCTATCACTTCTTTCTGGCTGTCATTGTGTTACAAAAAAAAAAAAAAAATTAATATTAACTTTTGCTGCATTTCATCTCAACTCAACCAGTACTTAGGACAATAAAAGTGAAAAGTAACAAACAACTCGCTTCAGATCGTTCGAGCCGAAATTTGAATACCCGTTATGTATATACTATACAGCTTGCAATACAAGGCTATATTAAGTTTGTCAGTTCATCATGTTTCCTTGTGTTCAACTTACAGACCACAACGTGATGAAATCTGCCACACTGACTTGTTTGGATTCAAGGACGAGCGCTATTCTGATCTTATTGAACTGCTTTTTCCAACGTTTCCCATATAACGCTTGATTATAAAAAGCCTTTACAAGTGCGGGTGTGTGGCCAATGAGTTCCACTATAGTGCTCTTACTTAATCACTACTACAGTCTGCTACTTGCGCACCTTTGATGAGATAAAGAAGCTGTATCTTGTTTGAGTGGATAACATTTTTGAATTCTTTCGCACATAGTAGTGCCTTCCAAAATATTGAAAAAAAAATTTTTTTTAAGTTCAAATTTTTTATGCGCGTCTATCTTTATTTAAAATATTTTCTTATAAAAAATTCACTAATGTCTATAAGATATATAACATCCTCTTAGCCAGACAATCAAGTCAACCCTAAACAACATACTAAACAATTTATAGAGAAATTTGTATTTGCAACATACACTTACAACAGAAGGCTGGCACTTACAAATGCAATGCAAATTTGCATACTCATAATATTTGAAAAAATAACAAAAAAAATAGAAAAATAGTAAATGGAAATAATACCGAAAAAAGCGTTTTCCGCCCTCATACATGGAAATACCAGCTACTCAAGTATTTCCTGTGCGCAATTGTGTTGTGTATACAAAATATTTTTGGTAATATTTTTTCGAACGGCTCTGGCTGGCCTTTTTCCTCGACAAACAGCTTACGTATTATAACTTTCTAAATATTTGGTCTATTCCATGCAGTAAGGCGAGGGTTAATGTTATGCCATAATATTTATAGCGACATTTCATTTTCTTCTTTCTAACGGTCTGCTGCTGCTGCTGTTGCTGATGATGGTAACATATGCAAGACTGGCAGTCATGCTATTACTATACAAATATATATATATATGACTGTTAGGCGAGACCATAATAAAAAAAAAACAAGAAGAAGAGGAAAAAAATAAAAAATAAATACGAAAGAAAGAAATTTAAATATTTCTTAAAAAAGGTTTTTTAACAAAATAAATATAAACTTGAAGGGAAACGGAAATGGCGTTATGTCTTGTCTTATACCATAAACTGTAAAGTGTTGTGTCTTCACTTGCATACCGTCAATGATGAGGGTGGTAAATGTATGCAAGTGTTTTTTTTTTTTTTTTTTTTTTTTGCTTGCCTGTGTATTGACAGAAGAACTCTGTTCTATTATTTCCATTCATTTTATCCTTTGAATTGAATTGAAGTGCTAATAATTGATGATACAGATGTTTAACAATTTTATAACAGACAAAGACATATGCCAAAAAAAGGAAGAGAATAAACGGGAAAAATATCTGAAATTGAAAACCATTTTTAAGCAATCAATTATTTTCCATTGACAGGCGTTGACTAGCGAATTGCTTCTTCGACTTAACTATAATTTATAGATAATTTTATTAAACATATAATCTCAAATGATTATTGTTATTGAAAAATTTGCCAAGATTTCCATGATTATAGCACTTGAACTGTAATAAAAAAAAAAAAAATAAAAAAAAAAATGAATCTGTTTTATCAAATTCGCAAGTTTACAACACTGAAAGTGTAATGTAATGCATAACGGAATTGAAAGTGAAAGGAAAAAAATTTCGCTTGGAGAAAATAAAAACACAAGCGTTATTCAAATTGAAGATTATATTATTTATTACGATACCATATGACACCCACCGCCCATCAAAAAAAAAAAAAAGAAAGACAATTTATTTTGTGTTTATCATTTCTTGTTTAGCATTTTGTAAATATTTGTGAATCACGCAAAGTTCTGTACTCTTCCATCAAAACATATAATTTACATTTTACGCAAGATTTGGGATCAATGCAAATGAGATGACGGGGCACTTAAGAATTGTTTTCTATTTTTATACCCACAACTCGTGGATAGACGAACACAACATTTGTAGGTTGGCTTATAATAACCATGAAGAGATTCAGTGTCGGTTTGGTAATGTTCATCTGTCCGTCCGTCCGTCTATCCCGCCTTACGCATGTCCATCTCATATTTGTCTATACAAACACCTATTCGTTTCTCCGTCTGCTTGCTGGCCGCTTGAACTCTCACATCAGGAAATATTAGAAGCTGGATCCGCTCATTATATATGTATGCGCACAACAGGCAAAATAATCACTTTTCAACATCAACCTGGAAGTATTTATTGGAATCATATGAAAGTTTAATTTAAAGAACTTATAACATATAGTTCAGAAATAACGTAATAAGAGGTTGACGGGAAAGTTCTGTTATATTTTACTACATATGGGTAGCTTTAGTGGGCAGGTCAAGGAAAAGAAGTAAAATGCGCCACGTATGGTCTTATTACTTAGCGTACCTGTCAGACTTTGGATAAGATTTCCAGAAAGGAAGCAACTCATCAGGTGTGCTCATAAAAACTTATGCAACACTTTGGAAAGTGAAGTGGTAAATTTTCGGATTTGTCACAGATGCCTTGTTAAATATCTGTTCTGGAAATTTCGTCAGCTTGAATGATAATGACATTTTGCGATCCATCTAAGCCGTCTGAAATTGGAAGCGACTCGGCATCAAGAGCGAACGAGTTTAATTTCAAATGTTCTAATTAAAATACATAAGAACTTTCCCACCAACCTAATAGAAAAAGGTTTTGTGTGTAATAATCTGTATATATAAACGTGGTTATTATGCGTAAGTATTCCGCAGGATCGTCTTAAAATTGAATGCAAAGATGAATCCGATTCGCTAACTATTAGGAGTAAATCATGCTAATGCGATCATAACGTTGGTGAATGAAAATGTTCTTTCATTGTAAAAAATCTTCACTCTATGTAATGCAGTATAGGTGAAGCAAGATAGTGAAATTTGTCACAATGCATAAGATAAATAATGTACGAAGGAAGCAACCGCCGTACAGATGTGCAACGTTCCATAAATGCAATCGCTTGCCACAGATAATATCCCAAATACATATTTTTTGGCAAATCAACATCATAAAGTTGAAAGATTTCGAAATCCAATCCGTAGACATAATTCAGAATGAGAACTATAGCTATAGATATAAAATGTAACGGATGTTAATCGGACCATGATCTGTCCTTGACCACATTTGAACTTTGGATTTATTATAGTTGTACTTTACTTTCATATAATACATAGTTCCATTGGATAGGTAAATGAATTTGAATAAGAAACAAAAACACTATAGTGGAACACGGGCCATTATTAAATACCCTACACCACTACGCTTAATACACTTTACTCACATATTTAGATGACAAATTTTTAAAGTACGGTGTTACAGGATGGGAAATGATGGAAAGAGTGGGCCGATTTAGAACATTTCCAACAGCTTTCGTCCTTGGGATAATGTCAAATGTCAAATTTAATCAAAATATCTCAACAATTACGCCCTATAGAATGAACATAAGAAAAGTGGTGGAACCCATGGACAGACAGATGTACAAGAATAAATCAATTCAGTTTATTCTAGGTTTCTTTTTTTGGAGTCTTTAGTATGACAGTCTGCTCAACATGTGGTTTCCAAGAAGAGCGAGATTGTTAGCAACCGACTCCGCTAACAGAAATCGTAGCAACGGATAGCTTAAGCTTAACTTAAGTAGGCGGCTACGTAAGTTCAAACTTACCGTGGAGAAAAGTGAGGCCGTAATGGTGACGGGCAGAGAAGTATTCCAAGCGCCAAATTACGGATAAGCGTTGTCTACTGCAACCACCCTGTGCAAAATTATGCCAAGCAAGAAAAGACATGAATGGCAAGCGAGGTGAAGAGTAGCCTATGCGCGAAATAATTGTCTCTCACAAAAATTTAAAACAGTTCAAAGGATGCGCTTGTTGAGCCTACGTGCAGCTTACTGCACAGCTTCAACGTCAGCGGGACGTTACCCATCCGGCCACTGCTGAAGGAGCTGTTAAGTGTGCGTAGCGGCAAAAAGGAACGATCTTCTGGCGAAGAAAATTGCAGCGATGTCCGTGTACGCTATCCGACATCAGCGTTGGGCCGGCTAGCGGCTGGGGAGGAGAAGTTAATGTACCGGTCTTGTGTAAGACTTGCTGCGATATAAATCCATACGAACGCGACATCTGAGGCCCTAATCGCAGACGAGGACAGAGCAAGTAGGATGATATAGCAAGAATCAATAATCCTTAAGGATCTATTTCCAGTTAATTCAAAAGCGGTTTCGGGATAGCTCAGTGCAGAACTACTAGTTGGCAGTGCGCTGCCACTAGACCTAAAAAAAATGAAATGTGTATCTATATACATCTACATATATATACCTTAGTGCCAAAGATGATGTAAGGTTTAACCATAAAATTTTAATTATTTCCATGAGTTTCATAAGTGCCTGACAGTCACATCGAGACACAATTCGTTATAAAAACACATGATACGGTTAGGATTAATTGCACACTTCACAAAGTAATTACATTTCTAATCGAACATTAGGATTTTAACTTCATATGCTCAATAGTAGATTATATTATAACATTTTCATTCATATTCGTTCATAGCTAAGCTGAAGCGTGTCCAAGATCTTTTGAAAGCGAATGCAATTTTCTCATTTGCTCTTTATGTAAAGATTGTTCTTTTCTTCAGAGGAGAATAATTTCTTCATTCTGCTCACGATTACATGTTTTTTTAAATAAACCATCAGTTCCCTGTTATCCCTTTTGTTTTAATTAACGTTCTACTCTAAGGATTTATTGTGTGTATGTCTTATTTCGCTTCAATTCTGCCATCGTCTCCCAACTTTTTTCTGTAATTGTAATAACTGTTTCCTTATCTGTGTTTTCTGTTTTTGTGTCTTTTTTTTTTTCTTTTTTTTGCTTTTGGTGTATTCCATAGCCAGTCTTATCGCTTCTGCTTTGAACTGCGAAATACAAAATTGTTTCCTGTTATCTTCATTTCAGTTGGAGTTTGTGTTTTTTTTTTTTTTTTTCATTTTTCTTACTCTTCGTTTTCTATCCATCTTAAGGATTAATACGTAAGAGTGCATATGTCTAATAATCTCTGTGAAGGGTTGTAATCCAGTTTGTCATGATATGTCAAAGTTTGAAGGATTTATAGCATTTTTATCCATAAACGTTATTAACGCAAACGTAGGAAATGCAGAATAGCAGAGAAAAAAAATGATAAATCAAAGGGATTTTCTCCGATACATAAAATGTTCCCTTTAAAGTAATTGTTATTTCGTATATATGTATATTTAAAAAAAGAAAATAAATAAAAAATTAAATGAAATTAATCTGCTTTCGCTTGTTTAATCTGAGGGTGTTGATATATAATTGAATTCTTTATATCATTTTATTTTTCTATTTTTGTGTTTTAACATTCGACTGAAATGAAAATACATGAAAACACATGAAAATGCGTGCAAATGTGAAAAGCCATGAAGCCTTTTATAGTATATATTTTTTATATCCTGTCATGGCATTTGTGGGAATTTGATTGTTGTGTTTTCTCGTTGCTTTAACCAGATGATGTACACGCAGGCAGGCAATCAGAAACTAAATCAAATTTATATGCTAATATCGATTTATGCAATCGAAAGGATTATGAAAAGAATTTGTAATAAATGGAAAAAAAAAAACAATCCAAACGGGTGGAGTGTTAAACGGAAGGAGGCGGTAAGGGAAGATATGAAGAAAAACAAAATTTTAAGGAGAGGAGCATAAAATTAGATAAAAAGAAACTGGGATTTGATTTTCATGTGGAGCGCATATCGTTTTTTTTTTTTTTTTAATCCAATTCTTGAATTAAATGAAAATCATATGATGAGCAGCAATTTTTTATATTCTACTTCACTTTAGGTGCAGGACATATCAAGTTTGACGTAGGTAACACGTAGAAGAGGTAAAGATAGGCCCATCTGATACTATACCGATCCATCCGACCGTATGTCCGTCCGTCCGTCCGTCTGATATTTGTCCGTTTATTTTCGTCTTCAATCCACTAGTGACCATTTCTGAGGTATTTTGATAAAATATGGCGCACTGACGTGCTTTGAAGCAGGGACAGACGCTATTGAAAATGGTTCGGATCGGCCCAAATTTTTGATCGCTACACATATAACGCTTTATTTAAAAACAATTGCAATCTATAAAAATTTTCGTCAAAACTCGCTGGCTAACGGCACTTCGACATTCATAATTCGCACGAACTTCCTCTCTTATAATCGTTCGCACGGAAACTGAATCTTTATATAGTGAAAATATCTAATATTCAATATTTCACGGATCAAAATAGTAAATTGACAGAGAAATCAACCTTAGTGAACTTGGACTATGTAAATCTATTTTTTGGATACCAATGCATATAAAGATTCTCAAAAAATTTAAATTTTGGAAATTACCGAGAAAACTTTCACAACACATCTATGATAGCTTGGCAGAAGTACCGACTCCTTCCGAATCGCTTTCAGCGATTGTTGTGGGGAATTTAAGCTAATAATTTTTTTTGGAAATATTTTGATATGAACCTAAACGCTTTTTAGACATCTGTTAGTGGATTAGAGAGCTTAGAAAGAATTACAAATCAGCAGATAAGACCTTAGGCTGTAGTTTCCCGGGAGACAGTCGTTTGATATAAATAATCTGAAGAAGGAGTTTGACAAAACTCCACGGCACGTGTAAGTCTTCTTTCCTATTTTCTTGCCTTAAAGATCTTACGCCAGCGCCTGCCGCATTTACTGCATCCGTTACAAAGAAGAAGCGCGCTATGAAATGGCAGAGAAAGCAAAGAAGCCCTAGAAGATGAACGGAGTTGGCAATCGCGACAACCCAATTGGGAAGGGAATGTTACACCCAACTTTAAAACCCATTTTTTTTTTTTTTTTGTTTGTACAAAGGTATATTAAGTTTGCGCAGATGTGTGCAACGAATCCACGTAATGTGGGGCGAATTTTATTAAACCGTTCGATTCAGAATAACTTTTTGCGTCGATCTACGCTTGTCTGGCCGTTTGTCCGTCTCTCTGCCTTGTTTTCTTGTGATCAACCTATGGATCGCAATTTTTGAGATATCTGGATGGAGGTTGGTACCCTGACATACGTCAGCCCAAGGGCTAGCGCTATTGAAAATAGTTCTTTTTTGACCATTCGCCGTATAAGATTTTATTTTGAAAAGACGTTACATGAACAACTGTAGAGCGCTGTAGAGTATTTAGTGCTGGACCGTGGTCCACTAAAGTTCTTTACACGTTTTTTTGATAGAAAGGAAAAAAAAAATACATAGAAATATGTTGAATTTGAAAGAGTGGAGACATACGTTATATATGACTAAATTGGTTCACAATTTGATCCCAATCAACGTTAAAAGCTTTCGCATGCATTTTACTAACTGTTCTATAAGGAGTTTGCATCTTCCAGCGGCAATCATGTGCAATGAACGAACAGCACCCAATGTCACTGATAATTTATGTGCATACTATTTGTAACTTTTTAAACATCCCATCGAGTTTATCTACAAAGCTGTATTCTAATGTATAGATATCAGCATCCACACATGCATACATACACCCAATCTTTTACCAAATAACCAAAAAACCAATAAACACATATATGAAAAAGTTCCATGACATGAACAAGAACAGAACAGAACAGAAAGTAAACAATTTAAGAACATTTTCCCCGCAACGAAGATAAACCCGAAGCGAAAGTGAAAGATTGTGATAAAAAAAAAAAAAAAAGAAAAGAAAAAAATTTGCATAAACACGAAATCATATTAAGTTTCTTGAAATTAAAACAAGCAAGTGAGAGTTACCCCAATTTAGCTTAGAGGAAAAAGACGAGCTGCGTTACAATGATATTTAATACGATTTAAGTGAGTTGAGTGAGTGTAGTATAATACCAGTAACGTATATGAAAAATATTCTCATGTAATTGTTTTCTTTTTCAAATTTTAATATTTTTCTTAATTTCCCTTAAATTTTTTACTTAAAGTTTTATTGCTTCACTTCGTTGCTTAAGGAAGAATTTATCGCAATTTTTAAATTCCGTTAAACAGCCTGTTTTAATGGCTATTAGCTCTCGTCAGCAATTTGTTTCCATTAAATTTAATGTCTATGCCATAAACAACATTTTAATACTCATCCCATGTTGTACTCATTTGTGAAATGTATTTTCTTCTTCTTCGTCTTAACTCATATCCCGACTTTTCTGCATAGAGGAGCGTATATAATGCATGCGTCCATACACAATATAATCGAGAAATTTCGTAATTTTGGTAAAATGTTTGGAAGAGCTATAAGAAGCAAAATGCTCAAAATCTGTTTAAGTCTTATACGTATAATCAAATTAATGATAAATGAGAAAATGTAACGGGGTGTGAGCACACAAAGTATCGATATTTAAATCATTTAAGGCCTTGTAAGGGATAAGTAATGAAATCCTTGCTTTTCTTGTTACTAATAGCAAGACTGTTAACAATAGTGAATCTGTCTCAAGCACTGAGACTTTGTTTTCTTTCACGTAAGAAGTAAGTCTAAATATATGTGCTATTGAAAATATTTCCACAACGCTTTGCGTTGACTTTGCCTGCAATATGATTTATATATATGTATCATTATAGATATAGAGTCATTTCCCGATTTTCGCCGAAGAACTGAAGTGCTAGTGAACTAGATTGTAATTAAACAGTTAGAGCACTAAAGTCACCAAGATACGAACTTCAATTCTTAGGCAATTTGCTTTCAATAGTATGGCTTCAGCTATGCTGTGACACGTACCGTTTTCCAATTCTTTTTTTTCAAAAATAGCTCACGATCGCAGCCATCGGCCGCCAAAGGGTTGTTCATCATGATCTATATAAATCGTTTGCTTGAATTGCATGCTTAATGGTCCCTTTTTACATGCACCAGGAGGGAGGTAAATTATTGCCTTAAAAAAAGTAATAAAGCCTTCGTAACTTTAAGTTTTCATTAATATTTTTCCTTAATAAAACTAAGTTCTGAAAGAAGTTAAACCAATCACAATTGCTAAGAAACTACATGTTAGGTGTGGAAATAAGTTCCGTGTGTTAAAGATGAAACTTATAGGACGCGTTCATATCTTCCGAAATTCTCCATTACTTTGACGTTGATATTTTGCGCGCTATAAAATTCATTTGTCTACAAGGTGTCCTACAATGTGCTGCAAATTATAGAATAAATAAAATTAAATTTTATCCAAAAATACAAAATATTCATTTTTATATCTAATAAGTAGACAAAATTTTAACGATTTTACTCCGCTTATAAAATTATCGGTAGCGTGCTGCGAGACCTTATATTCATTATACTATATACTGTATGTGCGATTGGCGAAGTGGACGAACAAATAGACATCAATGTTTTATGGGAAAGGATATCTTAGTCTTAATTAGGTAGTGGTAGGTATTAATAGGTTCCGCTCACGTACAACTAGTTTTTCCTTAGCAACACGAACGCATTTCACAGTAGATTAAGTTGTTGACTAATTGGGCACATCATTAGGAGTGATTTTGAGATGAATTTCGTCAGTTTCTTTGATAATTGCGGAAATTGCGACTCAACAGGACTTCACACTAACTAAGGGAACTCCCGAAGAACGAGGCATCAATAAGTTGATGACATTCTCCCCTACAGCCGTAAAATGTTTTATAATCTTTGCATCTTTGTCCATTTTTGACAAGGAAAAATTGTAAAGTATGCACACCAGGTCTGTAATTGCTCGATTATGAGAGCGATAGTAACGATTTCAAAACTTTTATCAATACCAACTCCTGTATGCTATGCTGGCGGACTTTGATTTTTTCAAGCGTGAAAAGGATTTAGAACAAAGGAGGAAATATCTTAAAAAAAAAAAAATGGATCCTTCAGGCGACAATTTACATTTAGGAAAAGGTGCTAGTGTTTTTGAAATTATTGTGTAGTATTTGCTCTCTCAGAGCATAGACTGCTTTCGGAACATTTTTAGAAAGTAATCTTTTTGTAAGCGCTATTGGTTGCAGTGTTGAAATTAACCGTTTCGTAGAATTCCAGCAATACCTTGCGCTGCAGACTAAACTTTTGGCAACTTGGGCATGACTGCTTACAGACTCATAAATACTGACTGCTCTATTGTATGTATAAGTATCTAAGTATGCCAATGTTAGCTTACTATCTACGTAAACAATGAAAGAGTAAGACGCGTTTTAACTGTACTGTGGATAAACTAATTTTGAAAGTTTAGTTTTTAATAGCAAACCCGGTCTCTGAATCATCATTTCTTTCAGTTTTGATCTTGCTGGCACAGTTACTGTTATCTCTCCAAAAAGATATACGTCCGTAAATGTTTCTCGACAAACTTCCTATTCATAAAGCTTAAGCAATGTAGATGTAACGTTCAGGGTCCATAATTTAATCTAAGTATCAGACTCGTTAAAAAAGCATTGATTGTTTCGCAAGGCGATTTAGGCTATGTTTAGTACCATCGCTTATCAAACGGTTACTTACGAGCTTAGCCGTAATCCTTTAGTATACGATTTTTATTTCGAATTATATTCGAAAGTTTTTATGTATTTCGGCTGTCAGCTTGTAGCAGCTAAATTTTCGCATTAAAATTATTAAATATTCAACGTAGCCCGTCACGTATTCTATGAAGTCAACTATGAGCTGTAACCTTGAAATTTTATAAGCCTATTGGTCAATAAATAAGTAAATAAACTTCACCTGCTCCTTACTGACTTTCTTGAAATGAAAAAAATTTTGATAATATTTTCTTTTATATTTTTTTATTTTCTTTTCTTCCTCTCAGTCTTTGTATAAGAAATAACATTTTTACTTTCATTTTTTATAATTTTTATTCATATTTTTATTATATATTTTATAGTTAAAGTTTTTCTTAAGTTTACATTTATTTAATTTGTAGTTTCTGTTTTTTTCCTTTTTAAATTTATTTCTATGCGAATTTTACATTAGAATATTTTATTAATCTTTCTTTATATATATATATAAATATATATATATAAATATGTAGTATTAAGAATTTACGTGTATTCTTCTATTTATAAGATGCATTTACGTAAATTTGCTAAAAGCTATTTTAATATAAGAAAAAAATTGTTCAATTTTTATATAATAATATGAATTTGCTTTTTTTTGTTTTGTTATTTTAATGCATTCAAATATATTTTTACAGATGTTTATGACAAAAAAAAAAAAAATAAAAAAATTAAAACAAAAATCGAAAAATCAATTTACAGAATTAATATGATCTTACATGTGTTTCATAAAAAAAAAAAAAATTTTTTTTGTATTTATTTACATTATTTATGATTTTTTTCTTTCATAGTTTATTCATTAAATATTTACAAAGAATTTTTTTTTTCTTTTGATAGATTTTTTACTTATGAATTTTTAATGAATATTGTCGACATGTTTTATTTTCGTTAAATTGCTACGTAAAAAGAAAAAAAAAACAAATATTAAAAACTTTTAATTAACAAAAACGAGCCAAACTACAATAGAATAAGAGTGCCGGGCATTACGCTGCTTATCAGCAGCATACATGACCAATCAACTAAGGTATCATTTTGTTAGATACGCAAAGCATTTCTAGAGAGTAATTAAATTTTCTAGCAGTGTAGAGGTATTTATTCAATTATTTATTTATTTTTTAATGTAATTTAAAGACAGGAACTGTATACATAAATATACATATATATACATATATATATATATAAATGAAGAATGAAAGTTATATTGGACCGTCATCACAACAGGGCATCCTTTTATAGACCGACCAGGGCCTCTTCTGAATAATTAGATATGCTAGTTCATTAAACATATTCGTGGACAGTGCAGCGACCTTTGTATACATACTTAACAATTTTCGTTCCTCACATGAACGCACGTCAAATTCAACGTCAATGTTCGCCGTTTCAAATCTCAAGTGGGAGAGAGTTTACTTTGATCTTGGCTATAATGAGTGCTCTGTCGGTAATGGCATGACATTTACGGATTGTAAACACACGCACGAGGCTGCAAAAACAACCTCCTCATCTCTTTCTCTTTCTTCACTTCTTTTCCGACCATCCACGTGTTACAGGGATGAAAGACATCCCGTAAGTAATTGGACTTATTAAAAAAAAAAAAAAATGAATCTTTTCTTGAAGTAGTTGTCTTCTAGCAACTAATTAAATTAAACATATGCGTTATACCCTACACCACTTGTTACGCAAGGGTTCCTTAAGCTTCTGTGGATGTATACAACACCCATACGGACTTGAGATGAAACTATCTCTTATTATAACCCATGCCTTGTCTGTCCCTCCGTCCGATTTGCATTCTTGTATGCCGCTTACAATTCGCAACTCTTCAGATATTTTGATGAAACTTGGTTGGTTGACGTATTTTGGCACGGTTTCGATCGGGCCACTTTTTCTACCATTTCGTATACAATGCTTTGTTTCGAGTAGTCATTATACAGAAAACCGTATTTAAGCAAAGTGATGTAGGATAGTTAATGGTGGGCCATGGCCTAATATAATGTTCTGACTTGCTGTCGAAGTCATTGTTTACTTATTTTAATAAACTCGTAAGAAATTCTTGATAATGGACGGATGGACAAGCAGAATTTCACACTGTGGTCGAGCAGTACATCATATTTTTTTATAAGATGCCTTAGCCATATTTCTGGATGGTGTAGGATGAGGGAAAATTTATTCTTATCTCTGTTTAATCGTTTAATTCATTGTTTCTTTTTTTTTCTTTGTTTACATTAATTAAGTTAGGATTTTTTCAACATTTTAACATAATTTTTTGTTGTTGTTGTTATTACGTAACTAATGTAATTAATTTATTTAATGAATGCATAAACAAGTTTTGATTTTTATTCATTTATATATTTATTTTTTGAATTCTTATTTTTGCTTAGCGTTAAACGTTATTTACAGTGCTTTAGCTTATGCTCCTACAAATTTTGAGGCAAAAAAAAAATTATTCTTTTGTTTAAATTTTATTTATGTATTAAATAATGGTCTTCACTTCCTATTCTACATTTACTCATAAACTCTTTTTCGGTTTGTTCGGTTCATGTGTGGCAAAAAGTTTTCATTTATGTTTTGTTTGTGTTGTTTACGCTTTTTTATTATTATTATTATTATATATATATATATATATATTTGTTTTTTTATATATATTAACTCATACATTTATATTTATATATATATCCCTTGTTTCAAATTACGTTTTAGTTTTTTTTTTTTATTTTCTTGTTTTTCTTTTTCAATACATACTTACCGGCAGAGCTCGGGATTGTACTAAACTCAATCATTCTGTTTGTAACATTTAAAAATACGCGCTTGAAGACTTTATTGTAACGTGAGTTTTGCCAAATTTTTCATCTGCTAGTCAGTGTGATCTGCTAGAACGAATGGAATCGAAATCTTAAGGATCTTGTTTTTTTGCTAAGACACGTAATTGGCTCTGCTTACTTTTTGAAATTAAAACATAACATGCTTATAGACATAACCTATTCTGTTATTAGGAAAGGAAAAAGTTGGTCGTATCAACCTCGCCTCTTGCCTATCTTACTTTGATCATAATAATCGAACCTTGTAATATCGATAAGTTTTCCTATAAAAAACCGGCACTTATTAAATGTAATGATGGGATTTTAGATGATCAGTATCGCCAGTGTGTTGCCAAACGGATATTTTCGCCGTTCTCCGAATAAAAATTTGCATTAACTAGTAAAGGGCAAACAGGAACTTTAGCTAATAGGCAGTTAGAGTCATGCTCCCATCGAATACCTGGCGGCGCACCTGGCACAGGTTCAAACAATCTCGAATGTATGCCTTTTCTTAATCTTCAGATTGATAATCAATAGATAGATTTGCACCAAAGAAATTTAAAGTTCACACGAATCCCGCCCCAACCTGTCCGAAGTTAGCTGTACACGACATATACTTCGCTTTCTTGTAGATAAACTCATATGGAAGCTGCTCTCTATCATCACATTAATGCACGCAGGCATCAACTTTAACTGAGTAATTTTTTCATTTTGTGTTAACTACAATCAAACATAAAGGTATCTTCAATCTGGACTGCCGCATAGCCGAGCAAGTAAGTGTTTACGACTACCAGTCGTAAGTCGAAGTCACTGTACGCGATTTGAAATCTCAATGCGCTTTTGACCCGATACTTGGTTGTACGTGTAGTGAATGCGTAACACTTATTGAACCCTCTTTAGTCTGGGTTGATTTGCTCCCAATCTCATTTCTTTCTCTTTTCTCGCTTCTTTCCACCCCCTAACGTGTTACCCGTTTAGCAGACGACCCTATAGTGATTGTTCATTGAAAAAAAAAAATGTTAAACTAGTTCAAAACTTTGCGAAGCGAAAATGATAAAGGAGCTTCATTGCCTTAACATTAAAGCGTCAATTTCCGTTGTTCTTATGTCCATTTTACAAAGTAACTAATTAATCTAATTCTTGTTAACTCTTGAGCGAGTATATACGTGCAATTATCATAAGCTGCCGATCCGGTAAACTCGTTAGTGAGTCTCCAGTAACAATAACACCATAAACCCTAACTAGCATATCCAAGTTCCGTCAATAAATAAAATTGCATATTGTAACCAAAACTAGGAAGGCCCTTTCAATTCTTTAAAAAAATACTTTGAAAAGAGAGAGAGAGAGAGTGATAAACCCGTCTTACAAGCGAGCTTTTTAAGCCCTCTATATAGTTTCAAGTTCTCCTCTCAACGGGAAATATATTTAAAAAAGAGAGAAAAGATAGCTCTAGACAATCCATCACATAACTGCTGATCAGTTGAATGCTACGGATTAAGTGGCCTCCAGGAAACGTATTTCTCTACTTTACAAACAGTTGAACAATTTTGAATACACTCCCTATGCGAAGAATGATAAATATTAATATTGTTTTCTGTTTTCTGTTTTTTTTTTTTTGTTAATTTTCGCTTCTTTTGTCTTTTCTTAAATGGGATGTTCGAAGTTGCATGTACTAGGCTTGGCTTGTTAATCTTTAAATTCCCTGTTTTTTTTTTCTTTGCCTGAAGAAAGACGAAAAATGTTGTCTGCTTCTGTTTGCTTCCTTTTCTTTTCATCATACAATCCTTTATACTTTTATTTGTTTGCTTATCTGCTGCCTATCGTATATTGTGTCCATTCTCTCTTAAAGTTACCTTAAACTAATTTTACATAACTACACATATCATAATTATTATTTAAACAATTGCTTAATGTATCTTTATCACTGCTAATGGATCCCGTTTGCAAGATCAAGTGCTCCTTACTTTTATACCCTGGATATCATACATAAACCACGTGCGGTTTATTAAGACTGCCGCCGCTACCCGCGATACTGCCGCCTCCACCGCCGCCACTGTTAATGCCCTTTGTGTGCTGATTTGAACTCATTACTAATTTACCGTTAGCCGGTTTCGTCATGCTTTGCGTATCGGGATAATCGTAGTGATCAAATTTTTCATAAAGATGTTCAGGCTCGTCGGTATAAGTGTTACTGCTGCCGACTGCGTCTTTAACTGGTGGCAACTCCCAAGGCTTCAAAGCTCTGTACTCATTCGCTATAGCTTGTGCCGTTAGGTAACGTTCCAGCTCAAGTTTATCTAATTGCGGCAGAGTTTGATGATAATCCTGATGATGTAGAGGATGCATAGCATGAGGATGAGCAGTTGTGCGTTGCGCCTGTAAAGTGTGAGCAGGATAACCACTACCTGGTAAACTACCGTTAGCACCAGTACTTAAAGGCTGATGAGCTAAAATCCGATCGTGAACATTGACAATCGATTTGCCTGAACGTAAGTTTCGATCGTGCATCAGTTTTCGACGGCGTTTCACGAAACGCATATAAAATATTATACTCGTTCCAGTCATTATTACCAAGAGAAACGTCAAGACGGCACAAACGATTGTTACAACATGGGCGGGGCAAGTAATTTCGCTTTCGGTCATTGCCGCCAAATGTCGGCGAGTGCGTTTGCTATCGCGCAATATTTCGCAACCAATGCGTTCGGCATCTAATTTCAGGAAACCGTTATTACTCGGCGGAGTGCTAGTGTACTGGAATTTTGTGGTAAAATCTTTCTTCCTTTCCGCTACATAGGCGGCCACACGTACCAAATTATCTTCGACGGCAGTCGATGATTCTAAACTTGATGGCTCGATATCGCGACTAATCAGATTGTCCGGTGCGAGATCTTTCACATTTCTGCCTGTCAGACCTGCTTGCAAGCCGTTTTCAAAATTGCCGGTAACCAAACGCCACAACCAAAACAAAGTGCAATTGCATTGTAAAGGATTGTCACCCAGATATAGTTTTTCCAATTGATCGATGGGAAACTGAGCTGCGTATAGGGTTTGCAGGCTGTTGGCCTGCATGTAAATCTCTATAATATTCGGGTTGCCTTGGAACAGACGCATCGGTATATCATTTAATAAAGGATTCCGGTTTATGTGGAGAATTTGCAAATGCGTGTTATCTACGAATGCTCTGCAAAGAGAAGTAGAAGAGAAAAAGAAAATCACAGTTCAATAAGTTTACTTTTTCAATATTGTGAATATATTTGATTTTCTCCATTTTCCTAATTATTTAAAAGAGTTTTTTGGTTATCGGTTATGTGCGTTGTTGTTGATTTTGAAGAAAATTTATTCAAGCATATAATATCCAGCTTGTTTAACAAATTGTTCCGATAACCCTTTTGGCCTTTGTATATGCATTCTATGAACGTGAGATACGAGTCGAAAAAGAAAAAAAAGAAAAGGAAAATATTTTCCCACCCAGGCAAGTTAAAGCAAATAAATGTTTTGCTGCTTGGCTGCTTGGCTGACAGTGGAGGAGATGGTGCTGTTATGGAAAAATGTTGTTGTTCAAATATCAGCTTACATGTGATTTAGCTTCTTATCATTAGAGTAAAATTTACCCACTGACTGGAATGCTCTTATTGCCTCCCTTCTCCTCGCGAACATGCCATACTCAAAGTGTAAATGTTGTGGCTTTTAGGTAAATGAGAAAATGTTCAGCGTTTGTTTTCAAAATTGTACAGGTAACGCATTTAAATAATAGATATCAGTTACTAGACACGAAGAAAAGATTCGCTTTCATTTTGCTGTTAAAATATGCAAACTGATACTTAACAATTAGAAGAAGGGTGTATTACTAGCTCAAAGAGGGTAGTACAGTTATATGTACGTGCGGACGTTGTAGTACACAGTAAGCAAAGTAACGAAATTATGTGAACAAGGGATACTGTAGTCAAGACGAAGAAGACGGGAAAGTGGGATTATATTTCCCTTTTCTGCAAACAAATCCAATTGTTTTCAAAAAAGTTTTAGACAAATTAGAATTGAAATTCGGATCGACGTCAAAGAAATAAAGTCATTATAATAATCATAAAAAGATTTGCTAAAGGAAACTTAGATAATAAGGCAAAAATGACATGAAATAATTTGAGGATTTCTCTTACGCTTACACCAGTCTTTTCCTTATTATATTTTTTTATTTGATTTTCTTAATGATAAAAACGAGCCTTCATTGAGATGAGATTTAAGAACAAATGTATTAGTTTTAAAGGCCGATTGACATTGATTTTCAAAGTGAATGAACGATTACATGAGCCATGAGTCCATGTCCTTTTTAAAGTGTTGTATCTGCATGCAGTCTGTCCCTCTGTTTATTATGTTAATATCGATCTATTCGCAAGATGTGTGACAAGTGCCCACGAAGACACCAATAGGCTTCATTTTCTCGAATTTTTTTTTTTGGCCAAAAACAGGTAACAAGTTTAAATTGGAGCACGATTCACATTAAATACTCTACACCAATAGTTTCATGTCACGCGTACCGTTTTCAGTACATTCTACGCTTAATTTTTTAGGTCAAAGTTGAAATAATTAAATAAAAACATAAATAAGTTAAATTAACAAAATTAATATATTTACATTCCATGTACTGAAAAAGGTACACATGCCTTGACATGCATGCATGTTGACATACGTGCCTGTAAGAACTGTTAATTCTCGAATGGATTTTTTATCGGACACAATTTCTTTACTTGTGAACTCTTGCAAAAGAACACCAATAAAGTAAAGCCAACTGTTCAGAAAAGCCATGATCTAGTTCATTTTGCTTCTCGCAGGAGATCCTGCACTTTCTTCCTTCCAGTCGAATATTTGCAATATAAGCCATATATGCAATTTTTGAATGGAGTTATATTGGAAAGCTAATGACAAAGTACCAGCTTTAGCCAAGAGGAAACAATGCCCTCGAAACATTTTTTTAAGTTTTACCTAAAACTAGTATTCGCAGGCGAATCGAATGATTGCAGGACGACAACGAATTTAACTTCTGATGGGATGTTCTGCAAAAACAAACGGAGCAACGAACTCATAACCCACGTCGCCTGACAAATCGAAAAAAGTTTAGCCTTATGTTATATTGCTTTGGAATGAAAGCATTCAAAGGCTTCCTTTAAAGCTTGATTGAATCCTTTATTTTAGTTAAAGTTTAAAAAAAAATCTCCACAGATTCTGAATATATATTTTATTTCAATATTTATAATGCTTTTTTAAATGTTTTAATTCCATAATAAAAAACGTGTTTAACTTTTTTATCTCAATTAATCTTTTTTAATTGCTTTTGCAGAAAAAAGCCAACGGATAATTTACGCATAACATATGAGCGATTAATGTAATGGTATTCAATTGCTTTCTGTTGGCACATTTTAAAATAACGTAATCATATTATATAATATATAAAAGGAATTTATAATAAATAACGCATAACTAGGTTAACCTTATAACGCAAAAGGGGACGGTAAAGCAGTTACCGCAAATAGGATTTTGAATATCATTGCTTTCGTTCTCAATAATATTTCTGATATGAGGCGGACCATGAATTAACGAAGATCGGATATACAAAAAAAATTTATCCATTTAACTTATGCCGCAATGATCATCAGGGAAATATATTGTAGTCCTTGCGTCTCAAAACTATCTCTGAACGATAAATGTCTTCTTTAAGGGGCCATTATTTCCACTCGAAATTTCATAACAACGGGTGATTGATATTTGAAAATGGTGGTGAAATATTTGTATAATGCATACATGATCTCATGATGATTTTTTTTGCTATACATACAATACACAATATAAATTTTCAAAAGCGGACAAGTAGGGGAAAAGGAATTTTCTGGTTTAAAAGCATCCCCTGTTCATCTCTAGACTTTTAGGACCCTCTCAGAGCACTAGCAAATCACGTTAATGTTCACTACTGTCTTCAAATATTTTTTTTCCAGCCACTGAAGAGGGCAAGTGTAATCATGCCTTCACGTGAGGTGGTTATAGCTGGGATTATAGTCACATTTGGATAGAGTTATAGTTAGAGGGGGATGGAAGAAGTCAATCAGTACGGCTAACCTTGTCGTCACTGAACAGGAGCATAGGCTTAACTTCAGTTGATGGGGAGAAACGCGAGCGGTTTTCTACGTTAAGCGAATATCCGCAGTTGTCAGAGATATTCCTTTGAGCTGTTGATAATAAAAAAATGAAAGAGAACGTTTGCTTAGATAAGGGATTTCCATACGCTCTCGTAATGTATATATAAGTCATTCTAACAAAGGACATGCCGGCCTGTGGTTTAATGTTGTATCTGTATTTTTGGTGGGTTTGGGAAATAAAAAAAATGTATAAAAACTTATAGCAGTCTAATCCTATTTGCTTGATTTATTTTTTTATGTGACAAGCCGCTTAGAAGTTCAGGCATAATAGCGCCTGCGGGTACGCGGGTTACGTAAGGGATTGTAGGTATTAGAAAGTAGAGAGGGACGTAAGAATGGAGTACTATGGCTAAATTTGTCTGAGGTCTACATTATTGAGCCGGAGTATAAGCCTAATTTCCGTCGAGAGGGAAGCATGGGCTTGCTGACTATAGTCGAAGAAGAGAAAGAGGAGGCCCGTGTTACGTCAAGTAAGTAGCCGACGTTATTAGAGATATTCACACTTCTTGACAGTTACTGACAATAAAGTGGAATAGAATACGATATGAAAATAAACTTTACTGAATCTTGGTGTAGGTGTGTCTGGGCTTGCTACTTAGATAAGTGATAAAAATTATTTTTGTACAGGTGCGTGTTAACCTACCTTGTAGTGTGGGGGGGCATCGAGCGCATTTGTATTTTTAATGGATATGGGAAATAAAGCAAATGACTAAAAACATATGGCAGTCATTTGGGGCAATTTTTCTTGATATTTGTTGTTTTTTGCGCATTAAATAAAATTGAAAACAATCAAATTTGTTTAATTTCAATAAAACGCTATATTATCACTTTTATCACTCTAATATCATTGTATTTGAATGCTTAATAGAGGTAATTGTTTTAGTTCGATTTCATTTATAAATAAATTATTGGTAAAATTTCACTAAATTAGCATAAAGTACTTTTGGTATACACACATGCCAAGGCATTCCTTTGTATGTATGTAATTATGTATATATATATATATATATAGATATACATATGTAATATGTATATGTATATTACACTATATATATATATATATATGATATGTACACACATATCTATCTGTATTAGTTAGAGTTCAATTATATGCAATTACTTTGGGAAATGTCATTAAGACCAACTATTTAAATAATTTATGGCAGAAACTTTTTTTTCGTTTTTTTCATTTTTTTATTTTGCTTGTTTATAAACACTAATAGGACACATTAAGGGCAGGATGGGTGGACTTTGTAATAAAATATATATGATATCGGGTAGTTCATTGAAAACTTACCTTGAATCTATGCGTTGTAATAAATCCAAACGATTCAAATGCAATTCTCTTAAATGGAATAAATTCAAAAAAGCTACGGGCGGTAAATATGAAAAACGATTACCGCTTAACGTTAGGTGAGTTAAATTAGACAATTTTGATAATTGCTGGGTGGGTACCATCTGGAACAAAAAAAAAGAAAGAGTATGAAAGCGAAAATAAAATTAAAAATTTCATCGTAAATATATAAAAAAATGTGAAATAATAACAAAGAACACAAAAAAAAAAAAAAAAAAAATTCTTATGAATTATTAGCCAAGGTGTTGTTTGCCCCAAAAACATTTGAAAAAATTGTATAAAATCTTTTTGCTGTTTTATATATTATTTAAGAGCTTTTGGCTTTTTATGCTTCGTATGTAAGTTGCTTTCTTTCCGGTCTCTCTCACTCCCTTGCTACTGTTCTGACAAATTCTCACTCACGAAAGATTGATTTTATTGCCACCGAATGGTTTAGTTTTGTCTTTTGCCAAACAACCACTCAGCAGGGCAAGTATTGCCAATTCCTTTAACGTGTGGTCGAGGGTGATACATTTTCATACTCATTGCTAGAAAATGGTAATACATTAATTTTGTTTTTCGGTATGGAACATGGAAAAAAAGGGGAAAAACACATTAAAGACATCATGGTATTGCAAGAACCGAAACCCCGAGTTCGTTTCGATCCTACACTTTGATTACTATTTTACGTTTTATAGTCTAGTCATCTCGTAGGTTAACTTAAAGTTTTCATATCGTAATATTAGAGTTTTCTTTTGTCAATTCATCAAGATGAGCGAAGACCAGATAGGTTTTCGCCTACGACAGCCCCCCAGCTCACGTCGAATGCGATTGAAAACCGAGTGGCAACGTCAATCAACTCAAGCCTAGCATTCGAAGAAATGACAAGAACGTGTCCTCGTTCTTTTAGAGTCACTTGCCATAATGGTCATATGCTTAATTAAATTAACCTGGAGTGGAGCTTTATTTAAGTAAAACAAATAAAAACACTGCAGTAGACCACGGCCCACCTGTAGATACTTTACAGCATCCTGCAGTAAGTAAGAATTTTTGATAATAAGGTGTTATAAGGAAGGTGGTCGAAACAGCGGTTAGATCCTTACCATTTACACTAGTTTTTGTCCTTGGGGTTGAACGCAAGAAAACGGAGGTTGTGACAGACAAGCTCGGATCGATTAAGAATTACCCTCCGAATTGATCGATATAATAAAATGTCTCTGTCAACCATTCTTCTTCTTCTTCTGGGCGTGGCATAAAACCGCGCTAGGTGGTGTAGGATTTAATTACATAAATGAAATTGAAAGAATGACAAACGATTTTATTTGCCCATTACGAGTATATTAAAAGATCGATGGTTAGGAACGGAGCGGTGAATTGCAAGGTTAAATCCACGTATCAGAGACCAGGACGGCTACACAAGACTGGCGAGTCATTGCCAAGCTGTGTAATAAGATATTTTGCGGTATGACAAAATTTCAATTCATTTAATATAATGAATCAAACTCTCTTATATTCCCATCTCTCGGTTACCTCTTCTTCATACACACAAATTGCGATATTTATTCACAAAGTCAGTCTAATTCATTTGATCTGTAAACGTGTTTGGCTCGCATTCATTACATTATAAGGAAACATTACTACATTACTAATCTACAAATTTTTACGAATTTCTTAGTATACCCTAAGGAGCAAATATAATTAATGCCCATTAGCTGATTGAATGCTGTGAAGAGTTTATTTTAAAATGAGTGGTGTGTAGCGAATTCGCGCTAACCCAGCTAACCCTTATTGGATTCGTTAAAGCTTCACTGGTTTGGTTAACTGCATGCGTTCAAATAGAAAAAAAATTTACTGCTATCTACCTCTTCTTCTTTTCCGAGTGAAACAAGCAATGTTCTGCACACAACAAGCACAATTCCCTTTCATTTGTTTCTATACAATTTTCTCCTTTTTTTTTTTTCAAAGCAATTTTTTCTATTCTATCTTATTCTTTTTTCTTTGTTTTGATTTGTGCAATTTTTAAAATAATATGTCCAAGTATTACATGCTGTTGCTTTCCATGCCAAGTGGGAGTTTCTCAAGTTTAGAAAATTGGCGAGTTAAAAATATTTTTGTATCAATTTATATATTTTTTGTTTTATTGTACAACTTTTGTAGAGTTTTCAGGAAACAAGGTCAGGTTTACTACCTTCTTTTTTTAGCTGCGTTGTTTTTTTTTTTCTTTGCTGCAGGAAAATAATCAACAATAATAAAGTTTTTAAGTTTTTGTAACATTGTATAAAGAAGCGAAATTGTTGAGATGATGGTTTTATTCGGTTTTTTATGAAATGTATTTCTTTTTGTTTATTTCTACCGAGAAAGTCACTATGTCACGTCTAATTACCCAATTATGACAAAAATTCAAAAAGTACTTTGAAATTTTTGTTTTTTTTTCTTTTTATGAATTTTCTACAAAGTCTGAAATACAAATCGAGAGAGACGAATGAAAGACAGGATAGAGTACCATACGTTTGTATAAAAGACAATAGAACGGTAGGAAACTAGTTTTGACAGATTGATAAAGAAGTTGTAAGAAGGAGTTTACAAGAGTTTCATTTTATTTATTCATTAGTGACTGTAATAAATATTCGGATGAGTTAGGTAAGACTGTTAGAAATAAGGACTAAATTGCATCATTATAGAGAAGATCGTCGATCGAATTCACAACAAAGTTCGAAGTGAACTGTTTTTTCTTTTTTTTTTTCTTAAAACATTGCTAAGGCTTAAAATTGGTAATAAGCAAAATTAAATTTAAGGTTTATCGTATCACTATGGCATTATGGCGAAGAAGATCAATCAGAACTTGCCAGTCACGAATCTTATCTTATCTTAGCTTATTTTCAATGCCAATGCTAACCTTCGACCTGTCTGAGTATTTCTGTCTTCAACCTACAGGTTGAAGTTTCGTGACGAAGTTTGTTACATTAACGGATGCTATTGAAAAAGGTTCGGATCGGCTGAATTTTCGCCCACTTCCCATGAAGACCCACGAAAGTAAAGGGTTTTGCTACGGTTAAGCAGATAAAGACCGTATCGGCGAAAGAACTCAAGGCCATGCCAACTGGAAAATGGCGCTGACGCAAGTGTATCTTATCTAAGGAGGATTATAAATATTTTTCGAGAAAAATCAAGCCCCAGCTTGTTTTTCTGAGCACACCTCGTAGGCAGTGAGGGATCTAAGAATCGTGTCACAGATAAACACTTCTTTTTTATGTCTCTCGCATGTAGAGCAATTCCATCTATCCACATCTTGATTTATAATAAACTAATTAATCCTATTCTAGATGTTATTCTAATCCCTCTTCATCCGTTTTCTATGGACAATGTTTTACGCATTCTCCATCTGCATTTGGGGATAACTTTGGATTTCTCGGGATAGGTTTACTTGAATTTTTAAAGAAAAAACCATAAACTGAATGTTTTACCAAATATTTACCGTTACAATATTAAAACGCATATTTCAAACAATAAAATACCAAAATACTACAAAAATAAAATAAACAAACGCATACATGCATATATATGGATATATATATGAAACACTTGCTCACACCATTGACCGAATGGCAGAGGAGGAATGCCGAAAGAGTGAAATAAAGACAGACAGGGACAGAGTGAGAGAGAGAGAGAGGGAAAAAGTAAACACATGCTATAGAGAAACTCTTACAGTAAAGTATTTTTAAAGGTATTTTAAGTAGTTTCCGGTACGACACACATAGTCTTTCACTTCTTTTTTTTTTTTTTTAACATATAACAACACACAATAACGACCAAACTTACATACAACTATTACTTGTATATGCTATTGTATTAAACAGCATATCACGTAGAAGCAGTGGCAATAGTGCCAACAAAAATTTACTATTAACAATGACAATAAATTCTCTAAATACGAGTAGTTTACGTAGAAAAATAAGCAAGCAGACGGACAATCATTCCGGACTGCTGTTGTCCTGCTGTTTTATAATCATGTTTATTTATAAATTGCGAAAAACCGAAAATGTGGGAAAGATATGCAAAGGAAAACAACAACGACAACATATATATATATACGTTATCATGATTATTAAATAGAAAACGAGAGTAGACCGTGAACGAGGGAAGGAAATATTACAGCTATTTGTCAAGTAAGGTCTTGGAAATTGATTTTATATTATTTAAAAAGGAAACGAGTTATCTTTTATGATTTAATGTAAAAAAAAGCTCAAAAAGTGAAACGAAAACAAAGCTCTTAGGGTTTTGGTAAGATGAGTTACTTTATGGAAAAGTATTAAGTTCTAGTTTCTATGAAATGTAATCTATTTTACACGCTCTGTTATTTTGCCCTTTCTTTAAGCTCTCTTCATCTTTTCAACTTGATTTTTTAATTATTTTCTTATTACTCTTTTTATATTCTATACCACTCGTTTGTGGGGATGTTTGCAATGCCCAGAAACACTTCAGATAAATCCACCTCTTACTGTATCGATTCATTCAGAATCATCTCTTTCATCGATCAAACCTTGTCTATCCGTTTGTCCGTCCGTCCTTTTTGTTTCGTTTTAGTCAACCTACAGATCGCAACTTTTAAGCAATTCTAATGAAAATCGATACAGGACGAACACTGTTGGAAATAGGTCAGACTGGATTACTTTTTCGACCATTTCCCTTATAAAGCCTTATTTTGAAAAGTCGTTACATGAACAACTGTACGATGATGTAGGGTATTTAATAGTATCTTTAGCTTTTTTTTTACTACCAATGAATTAAATAACAAAAATCATATCTGAAGTTGATATTTGTCGCTCTTTCATTTCTTCCACTTGTCGTGATCTATATACAATATGAATAAGGAAGTCGATGAAGTGATATATATATACATTTCTAAATTGCCTTTATTCCCACAAAATATATTAATTTTTTGCATTAGCTTTATGTAAAAGCATAATTTTCATGAAACAGCCGATATTGAAGGACACAGGACAAAGGTCAACCTGGTCTAAATTTAGCAAATTTAATTTACTTCTCGAAGATTTTACTATGAATTTATACAGTGTCATATTTGAAGATTTATTTACGACCTACGAACTAACCTAAAGCTTACGATGAACTTAAAAGTTTTTTTCTCAAATAATTTGGAATTGTGTATAAAATTTTATGTTTATACACAACTTGTTTGGATAAAAGACTGAATTTGAACTATAAACAAAAAGAGTAATAATATAATACTCTTCTATAAGCCCTCAATTAGTTCCACCTTTATATACAACCAATGTTGAGAAAATTAAGATCCAAACCCAATTGTCACACAATTGCAATTCACCAACGGATCTTGAAGAAGCCTTACTCCCCAATCTGCATTTGTGGACAAATTTTCAATATAAAGCACACTCTCTGTGACTGCCTTAACTTTTCCCTGGCTAGAAATATTGTATTTGGAACGATTAACCCTATGGATATTCTACAATCAGCTACAGAATCGAATATCAATACAATATATTACTTTATTAAAACTACTAGGTTTAATATCTAAAGTACTTTTATAAATTAGAGCCGATACCCTGTGTTGCTAGTGCTCCATGTTTTTTTTTTTTAGTCTGAGAATTTATTTCATTAGTCTAAAATTATAGTAATAATAATAATAATAATTGTTCCTATAATTCTCATAATACCCTGAGAAGTATATCGTGCCATGATTCGTAACAGAAACACATATCGGCATTATGGTCTGTCTTGTATTAAAATGTAGAGTTTATACTCCACCTCATCTAGCTTCGTTTGCTCCCCTGCTCTGCTATTGTACTTTCACTTTCTTTCTATGCTCCACATTCCATAACTCATTCCATCTAATTGACGTTTGCTTTTCGTTCACACTAATTACGCAATGTTTGGCTTTTTGTATAATGTTTTTCGAAGGATCTCTTCATTACTTTACACTTTGTTTCTTATAGTTCCCCTCCATTCGATTAGCGAATCTTGAAGTGAGCAAAAGTTAGTTTTAAGAAACAATTTTATCAATTTGCGAGGATAGTGAAGCTCCTTCTGTACAACTTATTCGATAGACTACTAACGATAGGCTTTAAGCGATTGATTCAAAAGAGGTTGGAATCAAATGTAATGACATAATTCCAAAGAGAAAAAAATTCTGCTCTTTTGATAACTTTGTACTAACAGCATTGCTGACACGAAATACAACATTAGGGTGTTTGAAAAGTCATTTCGCTTTTCTTTCTTCCAACGGAGGGTTTAATTGCACATTTCACATTTACGCCGCATTGTCATTATATACTTTGGCAACTGATGAAGTAGAGCTTGTTTGTGAAAAAGTTGGTTTGATTATGTTGTCGGTACCCCATCATATACGGAAACTCGAACTTTTGACTCAACAAAAAAAAAAAAAAAAGAATGGCGGAATGACATGCGGACATACTTGAGCATGTTTCAATATCATTTCGTACTTACCGTTAAATTATTGTCACCTAAATCCAAATACTTTAGCGTTATTAGGCCATCGAATGCACTGAGATCCAATTCGCTAATAACGTTGCCTCTTAGCGTTAGGGTTACTAATTCTCTTAATCCTTCGAAGCTATCATTCCTTACGTATTCCACCAAGTTTTCAGAAACATCTAATGACTTGATAGCATGTAAATGCTGTAAATTACTTGCCGGCACATCCAATAGTTGATTATTTTTGAATATTAAGATCTCCAAGGACATTAAATTATGAAATGTATTCTCCTCGAGACTAACGATATTATTATTAGTCAAATCCATTTCAATCAGTGAATTTAAGTCTGCCATTGCAGACGGATGGACCACTTCGATGCGATTAAAGCTGAGATCGAGTACCAGTAAATTACTTAAGCCTCTGAATGCGTCCTTTTGCAGTGAGCTGACTGAGTTGTGACTTAAATTTAAAGTACGCATTTCAATTTGATATTCGAAATTTTTCGAACCCAATGTTTCGATGATGTTGCGCGATAAATCCAATACCTCTAATTTCATGTAGAACGGCAGCGTAAATTCTATGTTACGTATTTTATTGAGCGTTAAATTAATGTATTTGGTCTCAGGATTTAATTGTATTGGCACATCCTCGAGAGCGGCGTCAATGCAATAGGCTCGGCTATTAGCGTCACCGCCCAAGCATTGACATTTTGAAGGGCAAAATGCCACTGCTCTCTGCTGTGGATGACAGCTAAGCAGGATTAACAATAATGAGCTTAAGTGTAGCCAGGATAAATTACATGATGTTAAGCGCCATCTTACATGGACAATTCTGTGTAAGTGTTTCATTTTTCACTGAAAACCAATGCAGGTTATTGCTTACGGGATATAAATGCTGTTCGTTAAGTTTGGTCGCGGCGGTGGTGGTGGTGTGTGGCTGCTTCGTTGCTATTGCTGTTGTTCTTATTGTTACGAAAACCAATTAATAAATCTTAAGTGTTGCGCCAGTAAATGGAGATTAAAAAAAGATTTTGGCAGCAATTACCACACAAACAACATGACAAAGTCTAAAACGCAATGAAAAAGAAAAAAAAGATCAAAGCATTACTATAACGAAATTAGTTTACGAAAAAAAAAAATATATATATATAATAAACAATTTGAAATATGTTAAGACCTTTGGTGAACTCTCGAAATGCCCACCTGTTTACTCCACTCATACAATTCTTAATTAATCAAATATTAATATTAAAAATTAATATTAAGGATAAACTAAGGATATATGTGTATGTGCCTGAGGGTAGGCTTAATTTGTTTTAATATAAATTTTGTTTAAAATTTTGTTTTCGTTATTTTTTTTTTTTTTTCTTACTTTAAAGTGGAAATTATGCTGTTTGCTGGGGGACCTTATCTGTTATTTAAAGATAAGACGCTGATCGAGAATTTCCCGGAATGACATATAGATCTCATCATTAACAAGATTGTGCTTAGAATGAACCAATATTCAAACAACATCTGTTAAAATTTTATATTAATTCGCTTATTTCTTTAGGTGCTGTCGTGATTTAACCAACCCTACCTTTCCTACTTTCAAGACTTTAGAAAATTCGAATTTTCTGTGTTGACCAAGAAATATCGTTCTAACTCAGCATTTTCTTGAGAAGCGTTGTATTAACTTTTCTTCGTTGAAAACATACTCTGTCGGGCCTACGGAAGCGGATAATGTCGAACGCAGCGAGTCCCGAAAAGATGTACTTATAACATAAGAGTTCAAGGAACCGTTGAAAACTGAAAGACATAGCTAATATCATAAATATATAAAAAGGCAGCATAATCACCATTTTGTATAAAAATGTCGCCATGAGAGGAATGTTTTGCAGATGGATACCCCGTTCACTCCCAGCGAACCAAAAGCATCAACGTTTTACTGATTAGGTATAAGAAGCAAATCGTGTGAATTAAATTTTGATTTGCTTTAGCATCTATCGTATTTTCTAAACCTTGTCCTCACCGACTGTCATCTGTTGAAACGGATATTAATCATCGGGCTTCGAAAGGTTAGAGAAGCTTTGGACTGATTGCATCACTCTTAAAGAAGGGCTTTCCTGACAAATAAAGTGGACCTTTTCAAAAAGAATAAAGTTATTTATTCAATTAGTCCCGGAAATTATTGATGGATATACTGTTTAATACATTCTGACTATAATTCTACTAGTCTACTAGTGCTTGAGGTATATTAATGCTCTTATAACGTTTGCACTGTTCAGTAATAAGCAGCACTGTACTCTGTATTGTAAATTTGATATGCTCAGGTGATTAATTCCTGGCTATCGGCTCGTTTTTCCTTTGTTGCAATTTTAATAATCATCAATATTGGGGTAGGACATATATTTTTTTGTCGAACTTTACCGTTTATATATAACATAATATGTCTTGAAAATGGGTTTGCTCTCTTTTAAGCGCCATAATGTTGGGCTTGCCGGAAAGGTTTGCATCAAAAATTTATGTGGCTTTGTTAGGTATTTTAAAAAAATTTTTGATTTTGATATTTGCTATAATTTTTAATTTGTACCAAAAAATTTTTAGAAAGCTTTTAGAATAGGCGTGGCATATGGACGAGACATAGCCAATAGAAAACTTGCTTTTCAAAATCACAAAACCACCCCCTGAACACAGTGTCACGTTCTTATTTTAAGCGTGCGGCCACGACAGCATCAACTGATTATAACAAACAATCGAACGGACGGACGAAATAATATTTTGATGTGGTTAAGTCAGTTCGGAAATTTACCTCGACTGCAATTATATGTACTAAATGGGTTCTCTGGTATAGACTTAACTACCGAAATTTATCAATAATTTATGATCTGCACTTAAAAAAAAAAAAATATGATAAAAGTAGTATATGAAAATCCGATGTAAACTTGTGGATTTAATTTTGAAAAGATTGGTAAGTATGTGAAATTCCCTTTAAACCGCATACAAATATTTATTTATATTTTTTTTTGGAAATTGCTTTAAGGTTTTCATTCTATACACATTTCAGAAACTTATTGATTTTTGTTGTTTTTTTTTTTTTTTTTGGCAAACAATGAACTCCATCTCCGTTCTGCTTTCCATTCAGCTCTCTGCACCTGGTGAGTATGTAGAGCTAATCAAAAATACATTTAACCTTAAAAACAACTTTAGAAACGGGAGCATTAGTAAATATTTTATGAGTCTCTGTAGTTAACCCTGCAGGTTAGAGAGCAAATGGTTAACTATAAACATTATAAATTGATAGTTAAATAGAAACGAAGTACAGGAAGCAATTTTTTAAAGAATAAAAAAAATACATTGCAAATAAATTTACAACATTTAAAGAAGTGACTCGTTTTATAACAAAGAAATAAAATTTTTTGGATAATAAAATATTTGTAAGGAATTTCTGAAATGTCTATCCGAAGTTAACACAGGTATTAGAGAGTTCGAAATTCTTAATCAATAAAATGAATGGAAAAACCTTTTCTACTAAGATCTCAAAATTTTCCTTTGCTAGCATCCTCTTCCTCTTAAATTTTGAACTGAGTCCGATACGGTTGCAACAACTCTCTTCAACGAACGACTCCCTTCAAATCTCTCCCATCACAGAACACTACCTTGCACGGCGTCAATCCGGTCTTTTACTACCAGTTGTGTACCTTCACCTACCGTTTCTTTCGTACATAAAGTTTTATCGAGATGCGAGTATTGCTAGTGGTAATCTAAGTGAATTCTTTCAACATTTTTATTCATTTTATTTATATGATCTCTTCGGCCGAATTACAAATCAGAATCACTTGCTGAATCAATTTAACATTGTCTGTCCATCCGTCTTGTTTAATTGTATTCAACCTGCAGGCCCCAATTTTTAAGATATTTTGATAAAATTTGGTACACTGGGGTATTTTGGCCTAAGGACGTGCGCTATTGAATACGGTTTGGATCGGACCATTTACTCGGCCACTTCTTACAAAAAACTTTTATGCCGAAAACTGTAGGACGATATAAGTTAGTAAGGGGTATTTAATGGTGGACCGTGGCCCGTACTTTTGCGTTTGTCTTCTTAAATCTTTCATACGCCCCAGTTTTAGCTTGATATGATCCATATTTTGGTTTTTGTTTATTAAATGACTAATCACACAAGTGATTTACCCTATTCGTGGAACACGGCATGAAGTTCTTTAGCGACCCAGCGCTCGCTATAACTGCAAGTATGCGGGCGGCTACAAAGGAATTTACTGTGAAAAACAAAGTGCCAAAGTTTTCGCTTGACGTATTATACAATCTTTACTTGGTGTGCATTAGCCATAAATTATATTTTAAACCATATATTAAAACTAATTCCCGCCCTTTTTTTTTGTTATACTATATATAGATTTTTCTTTTATCTGAGAGAGTAAAATTCATTATATATATATACAATGATTAATATAAGAAAATAGTCGAAATTTATTGTAAACTTATTCGTTTCGACACGTGCCTACTGGTGATAATAAAATCCTATCGATCCAATTCAAATATATATAAATTTTCTGTTTGATTCCTTTCGTAATTTTATACTTAGCCGCACTTTTTCTTCATTAAAAGAACGAATGAAATATTTCAAGGCATTAAAGTAATATAAATATCAGAAATTTTTGACAGAAGAGCATAGTAGCACAGCAGCATAGCGGCAGTAGTGCGACAACGGAGTAAGAATGAATAGAACGTAAACTTTTTTCGAGTCGAGAGTCTGACAAAATAAATCAACAATATCTACAAAGCACAGACACTTACATATATATTAAAAAAAACTGAACTGAACAAATGCTCAAAGTTCAAGTAGGTATCGTACACTCACTCCTCTGTTGAGAGTACGCATCGCAGTGAGTGCATGTATGCATTAGACACATAACAGCTTCACTTACATACAATTTAAAACTCACTAAGCGAATACTATTTGTTGATTTTTCATTTTTAGAAATGTGTTCAGCTGCATATGCACACTGTAGTATATGTGTGTGTCGGTTGGCAAACAATTGTCCCGTGCTTTAAAATACAATTGAAGAAAAATTGCATTTTGTTTTTTCATGTGACGCTGCTATGTCGTTATGGTTGCGTCGCAATGACACAGTCTATGAGTTTACCGGCGAGCTTGTAATATTCATCTAACAGTCCGTTGGTCTATCTCACCAATCGTCTGACTAGTATGTCTGCTGGCGTTTGTTTTTTCTTTTTGCCTTGTGCAATGCATTTTTATGAAAAATTGTTTTATGCGAAACTATTGTCTGCAAAAAAGACGATTTCTTTTTTCGTAACTTTGTTCTCTCTCTGTTTGTTGCGAATTTTGTCTTTTTTTCTTCCGGAAAGTATACGTATATTGTTTATTCTCTAGAGCGCTTTTTCCTCTATTTTCCGACCAAATAGAGAGTTCACAATAGAGATTGTGACACTTTAAAACAATTAGTGGAAAAAATGGTCTAAAAGGAATTATATATATATATATATATATTAGGGTGCAGAAAGTGTAGCCGTCTTTAAAAAATGAAAATTAATTCACAGACACATTGCTGTAGCATAATCCGCCTGTAAAGTAAAGATTTCATGCGATCTATTCCTGAATGAAAATTTATATGTGAATGTTAATACAGAAGGAAACAGGAAGTTCGATAATCTCTGTCAGCATACTTTAGATCATAACTCTTTTTAAATTAGTTGAAATTATTAACAGATAACATAGAGAAGCAGCCCTGGTCCTTATGAGGGCTTGCTACTTTTTATTATGGAGTCGTTGAAACCATTCACTGCGGTGTGAAATTATGTTGTGGGATAACTGAATGCAGTTAGCATTCGATAGATTTTTTTCAGCGTATTTCAGAACAGCAAGAACGTTTTCAAATCAGCTTCCAACATACCCTAGTAGCTTCGTGACACTGACTGATTTCTCTAAGCAGCTGCGCTGTGTGAGATTATGTTTTTGACGTTCCATCATATTCCAGGCTCATTCAGACTTTGCCTGTTGAAGAAGCTCTCATTAAGCTGTCAGCAGTGTGCTTTGGCAGTATGTTATTGACTTTCCAGCGCATTCTACTCTACAGGTACTAGTGTGCCTTGTGTATCCAGGCTTGGCCACAAATTGACTTTTACACAAACTCCTAATTCCAATGCTTCTATTAAACTTTGATAGCACAGCAGTAGTCTCCAACCATATACCAAGCTCTGATCTAGTTTCGTCCAAATATATTTCCTTTGAATTCTATAATTAAATTGTCTACAACAGACTTTGATTACGTGTTATTGACTTTCCGTCGGAATCCAGCTTCATCTAGTTTTTATTATGTTCGTCACGGTAGCTTCTCCTATCTTACCTAAGCGATAAGTAACGGATCAAAGTCCGTTACAGCAGTTAGTTAGTTACCGGATTATCCATCTTCTAGCATATCCCCGACTTTATCTGTTACAAAAACTCTCTCTTCGAATCCCTTCACTAGGCGATCCCTAAAGAATCTTACTTCTCTTTAAGATTTCACGGCAAGTGATGGTTAGTTTTGACTCTCTTAAAATGTCGCTCAAACAAAATAATAAACCTGTCCTGGAACTTTCTAAAATGCTTAAATGGGGCCAAGTAAAACTTAAGGCTAAAATGGACATTCTTTTATTCAGAAAATAGCTGGAAGAGAACTGGCCTGTTTGTGTCCGACAATATCACCTAACTTAATCATTATAGAACTGGTTTTATATAAATCCTATATTAAAAAAATCGAAAGTAAGCTGTAAAAAACCAGATCCTCACTTATCCTAAGTACTTACCTGGCACCAACAATTCACTTAAAAACTAGTTTTTACTCATTTAATATAAAAACGCGTATGGACGAAGTACCCTGAGTTTATGATAAGCCCCGTGATCCCTGACGGTAGTTTTTTGTTAGAGGTGTAAGTATATAGTGTAATATTGCAAATATGTAATCATACTGTATACATAAGAGTTTAAAATTTTGCCTTAAAGCTACTATAGGCTTAGCTGCAGAAGTGCACATCAATTGGCAGAGAATATTGAGTGAAGTTTTTATGTTTTCCGAAGCAACTGTGGAGAAAGGAGATAAAGAGTAACTTCAATTTTGATAAAACTTAAAACTAGCCTTAACACTAAAACGTTATCTTTCTCGGTTATTTTAGAAACACAAAACAACTAAAGTTTTTCATATTTTTCACATTTTTCTAATATGAGGAGTTACACAAAGTAAGTCTAGCAAAACTTGCATCGAAGCCGTAATGCATTGAAAACATTGGGTCTAGCTGGGTTTCCCAACTAAGCTTAGAAACGAAGCTCCCTTAACACTGGTCTGTGGCATGTTAATTTTTATGTACCACAAGAGCTATGAACCTTTAATCCTAAACGCGAAAGTAGCAGTTAGTGTCAGTCTCCATCTACAGAATTATGCTCAGTTGGCTGTTAATCAATATCTTTGCTACTTTCTTTCCAATCCAACTTGCAGGTTGGATGTGCAAGAATCCCAAGGTTTTTAACGAATTGTTCTGTTAAAGTAAATAACAAAAACAATGCATTTTAATGAAATTTTATCTTTGTTCCGCAACAATTACATCTATTTCTATTCAGTTTTCATTTGCGAGTCTAGTTTAGAGAATTCACGAAATTTAATACTCTACAACCTAATAAATAAACTTACCAAGCATTGGATTGCTCGGTAATTAACTATGCAAATTCTTTATGTAAATTAGTTGCAAGACTAACAAAGAAATATTAAATAAAAAAAGTAAAATAAATATATGTAAAGCAAACCATAAAATTTTCTTTAATTAAGTTAAGCAAATACATATATACATATATATATATATATATATATATATATATATGTGTGTGTGTGTGCGTATGCATTGGTTGCCTTAAGATAAACAAAAGAGGATAGCAGAGAAATACGTGCAGAGATATAATGGTTAAATATTTAACTTAAACAAAATCATCAATTGTTTCATAAATTTTATATATATATATATAAGCCGCGATAACAATCAGTTGTTTTTGTGTGTGCGTGTGCGAACGTTTTCTTTAAACTATCATTGTACACGTATATGCTAATGCAACCATGTGTATTAATTAATTAGTTGGACTTTTAAGTGCATGTTCGAGCAACGAATGCTTTAAGAATTTCTAAATTACCAAATATACCTAAGGCGTAATTTTAAATGGTTGCCTTGAGTCGATTTCATAATAATATATGTATTTATATACCTGAATATGCAATGCGTACAAAAGACTCTCCCTCTCTCAACCATTCTCTATCCTTTCCTAGATGAAACGTTTTGTTTTTTTTTTTTTGTTTTCT
>NW_023998422.1:5899395-5905188 GCF_014805625.2 Glossina fuscipes
AGAAAACAAAAAAAATTGAGGGGAGGAAGACAGGAACATAAACAACAATAATAACGACAATAGCACAATCGCAACAGCATGAAAATTTTTCATGACAAACAAACGACCAAAACGTGTAATCTTGATTTACAACATTAAATTGCAAATGCTTTACAACTGACAAAAAAAAAAAAAGGAAAAATGCAAAAAACAAAAACATTATTCTACGTCTAAAGGACGTTAGGGGAAAGTAATACTTTATTAAAAATTACTTTAATACCTAAAGTCTTGAAGGTTAGTCTGTGCGCGCAATCAAATGGAAAATGAATGAAACGAGAATGCGGGATGCATGCGTTGCGTGTGCGCGGGGATGTTTTGGACCATTTGAAAGCGCAAGAGAAGCGAAGAGAAAAATAAAATGTATAAACACAACTCAACGAGAAGGTGATTCGATGATTGAAGCGCCATTAAAGCTGTCACTCTGTTTGCAATGCAAACCGCCTAAACAGTCAAGCTAGGCGGATAGACAGCAGCAGCAGCAGCAACAGCCTTATTCTTCATCCTTTACTTTTTTAATCGTTTGTCATTGACTCTACTTGCGACATATAGGCCTACAAGAAATGTATCTAAGATGTTTGTCTGTGTTGAAGCTTTTTACATTCAGCCCTAAAAGTATGGTTGTGCAATAAGTTTTTTCATTTCATTTGTAACACGAAGAAGTAATAGGAAGAAGTGCCTAAGCTACGCTTATGAAAATCAAATGCAGAAATAAATACGATTTTCCGCCAAGTATTTCTTTCATAAGCAGGAAGAATTTTTAATGTTGAAATTATGCTGGATAAAGCTTCAAAAGGCCCCAACAAGAATCTTTCCTAGATTCTTACAAACATTTGATATCGATCCAGATGTTGAAAGGAGTAGTGTTTGTCTTCTTAGATAAGTTTCTTACCCTTTTACTTGGATGACCTGGTTAGAGATCAATGAACGGCTATGGACGATTACCATTGTAATGATAATCCGAGCGTGATACCGTTGAGAAAATAGTGAATACCGTCCACCAGCAAAGAAATTTGTTGCCTACAGAGAAATATTCATCACATGGCCTTTGATTTCTTCTTCTCACTTTTCGTTTTCCGACTGCCGTGATGGGTATCGCAAATTCGTGGCAGTTTCGTTAGTCTTGGTTTGCTTTACTTTATTTATTTCAAACCACTTTGCATACGTTTATAACTACTTAACGTAGACGTCATTAAAATGTCAAAATGATAAGTTTGTTTACGACCGCCAGCTATGACGATATGACTGCATTTTAACCAGACTTTTATTTCTTTTAGTTTTTCTTCTTCTCTTTTCATTATACTTTTAAAATTTTTAAATTCATGTTAAGCATCCACACGCACGTATATCAATCATTGCTTACCTTTAGTAAGCACAAAACTGATGAGTTATTCAAGGTGTAAGAAGAATTAAATTTTATGAATTTTAGTAGCATCACTGGAACCCTTTTTTTTTTTGCTTTTTCTGCTTTGATTTTTCGTTAGCTGACGTGAACATCAATTTCAGTTTATAAGCGGCTTATGGCAGTGTTCTAGTGTTCTATGATTTGCGGGAATTTAGCTATAGCAAGTCTTTTTTCTCTTTTTTTTTTTTTTGATTGCTTAGAGGATGTTTCGTTAAAATGATTTTTGTGTTTGTCTGTGAGGGCTTAAATGCTGAAAGCTGGATTCCTTTTTTCTGTTTTTTTTTTCCCATTTTAATTTTTGCATAAACCATCTTTCATGAGCAATTTAATGCTTATTTAAAATTTCTTTGCCTAGGTTTAGCAGATGAAATGTGACCTTTGGAAGGGTTTTCCCAAAAACATTTTTACGGTAAAAAAAGTAAAATTTGTTAACGTAAATTTATCACTTAATCAGTAAGTTTTGGCCAACTGATTATGGGTGATAAAAAAGTTCGAAAACTTATAAAGACACCGCAAATGTTGTGTAATAGGAAGTAAAATTTTTATTTAATCATCTATTCAAAGTCAGGCACTGTTGTGTAATTGGCTAATGTAATATGTTAATGCAGTGAAAAGTTCAGACGGATAAACACACGTGTCATTGAAAAGCTAATTAGTTCGGTAATAATGGGGGATTGCAACCCTTTTATCCAACAAATACTCCAAAGATGGAGAGATTCAAGAAATACAAGCGCAGAAACTCTTAAACGGACGATCGATACTTTCTTACTTGTCGGGCTGTTTGTGCACCCTGGGCTTATCTAAACTCTACGATCTCCTTCGGCCTAAAATTTTATGTGGGAGATTACGATCTGCAATCAATGGCCCAAACTTTCCTTTGTGGTAATATTTTGGGTATTGGGGAGCAATGATTCCGGGCTGAGATGCTCTACACCATTAAAAGAAGGTAAGCAGGCAATATTCTGAAAGAGTGCAGCTGGAATTTACTATCAGAACCGTTTTCTGAACCTTAGTTTAGCTCCGCTTGTCTGCGTATGTGTCATGTAAAAAAATGGAACTCAGACTTACCCGAGTAAATTGCCAAAGGGAATAAAATAAATAACACGAAACTGAATACGAAACTAAAAGAAATGATAAAAAGTGTTTTTCTCAAGCCCACCCTTGCATTTAAAATCCGCTTTACTTTGCGTATAACGGACAATAGTCGTAAGTGAGAAAGGATTACTCCTGAAATACAACTCTGTTCATATCAAACACATTTTCTTATATTCATCGATATCTTTTGCAGCAGTTTAAGATTATTCGTGAAGGAATTAACTTTGGCTATATATATATATATATATATATATATGTACGTATACCAAATCTTTAATTTATATATTAATTTATTTAAAATATCACCAATACTGACTTGGTAGCCTTACATACTCGTCTACTAATACGTTTTAATCGCTTAATGCAACGTTGAAAGCCCACATTCGCAAAAGGGAAGACAGTGCTAATTTCAAATCTCCTTTGGTGTACAGAATGTGTTTACGAAGACGAATTATTGAATGCTTTAAAGCTTTAGGATTAAATGTTTTTCAAATAAAAATGTCTGGGCAAAACTACTGGTGAGTCTAGGTCATTGAATGATGCACGAATATTGCAGATGAATTTTAGTAAGGATAGGCATAGATAACCGAAAATGTTTAATGAATTCAAATTCAAATAAAAAATAGTCTTACGTCAGTTACTAAAAAGGATGAAAAATTAAAGAAGGAAAATTAAATTTTCTTATTCCACAAAAACGGGTGGACGTGGTTGATTTTTCTACTTTTGTAGTATAAACGTGGAGATTTATATCATATATCTGATGTAGTTCCATTTCATGCGGCACAAGTCATTAAGGCCAGAAATGTAACTGTACCGGGTGGTATAAACAGTCCTTGCAACTTAAATCTATATACTTAAGGTATCATAATTAATACATATATATGTACAAGCATATGCATATAGCTCAACTATTAATCATAGAGTCGGCTCCAAAAAAAAGACACGAAAAACATATTCCTTCTCAGTTTTTTTTGCATTGCAGGCGTGTTCTTTCACCTCACGGTTTGGGTCACTTTCAGATTCTCTTGCAAATATGTAGGCGGTAACCTCATTTTTGCGAACGAGAGAGCGTTTTCACAGACCGACAAGTGGACATGCTTACACCGATTTAGAATTTGATGCTTTGTGGTGGCCAAAGGTCCATTTCTAGGTGTTATTATAACGAATTTACCCGTGATGGGTATAAAAATGAGCAAGTGGACCAAGTGAGTTTACGTTTTGGATCTCTTGCCTTGTAAAACTATCTCAGAAAGTCATTTTTATGTTCCTACTTTTTTTTAATTTTTTAACTTTGGTATATAGTGGGCAAAGTGGTATACACTATTTGATGATGCTTTCATCCCTTAAACTACTTTGATATAATAAATCCTTACCACAACGAGGCTTAGAAAAAAAAAGAAAAATTTAAGATTGAGGCATAAAAAAGTAAAACAACGTCGTTGCCGTTGGAGGAATATTTGGTAAAAACTCTGTAGATCTAACTATATCTCAGAATACGGAGCAACTAAGCGCCAGTCAATAACAGCTTATCAAACAATAGTGTCATCGATCCGGATTGCTGATTACTCCATTACATCTTCCTCTTTTTTGTTTTTATTTTAACATTAAAGCAGAAAGTTTTCAAAAAAAAAAAAAAAACGTATTAAAAATTAGTTATCTTTAAAGACCTTCACCTTCATAAAAGAAGAAGTACTCATGGTGTTTTTTTATTGTTTGTGAACTTGTTCGCGTGGATGAAAGTAAAAACTACATTGTTGCTATTGTCACCTTCTCGAAAGTTAATGAAATGAAACTGTCAACTTCGTCTCATAAACAACAGCAGCAGAAGAAACAATGAAATATTAAAACTCACGCACACTTGCAACACGATAACAAAAACTCAATTTCATTACCTGCTGTTCAACAAAAAAAAAAAAAAAACGGAAAAAGAAAACAAAGATAAGAAAAGAATGGAACACTAAGAACAACAACAATAACAACAACAACAAGCCGGGAAAAAAAGACAGGACAAACTATGTAAAAAGAAAACCGGAAAAGTTTTACGTATATATGCAAGTGTTGGTGACAAATCAACATGATATGTATGGCTTTTGTTGCCAAGTGTCGTTTACACTACGTCTCAGGCACAACGCAAAGTTTCACTAACCAATATAATATACAAGAACAACAATAACGCAAACTAGAAAGGTAAAGAATAAATACAAGAAAAAAAAACGATTTTTTTTTTCTCGAATAAAAACTAAAGGAAAGCGGGCGAACGGACTTCTCGCACGACAACGCATACTAAGAAAATAACTTTTACCGTCTCTGAAGAGGCGGAGGTAGATAGTCTGGGAACAATAGAGTTTAAGGAATAAACAGAGAAAGTCCTTAAGAGAACTCAATAAACTGAGTGAAAAGTGTTTTTGTCATAATGCTGCAGTTTTTTTTTTTGTCATTTTCTTTTATTCAATTTCTCTTTACTAAGCGAAAGCGTGAAACTTTTTTCTTGTTGCTATGATTACTTTTAGACATGGGCAAGTGTAAGATATCTTGAGGATACCTACATATGTACGTACGTACATAGGAAGATAACTAAAATTGTTGCAATCATTTTTGTATTTATATATATATATATATATATATATATATATATATATATATATATGTGTGTGTATGTATCGTGTATATTGAAAAGATATTGAAAAGTCAAAATGTTTTTGTGGTTATAGTGTATTTGCTGTGTTAGCTTTTATCTCACACAGTTGCTATGTACGAACAATATATGAACGGAAAGAAACTTTCAATTTTGTCACGTTATGACCACATATGGATATCTTTCAAGCCATATAACACGCATGGAAAAGTTCAATTTAACACTTTCGCTCAATAATATTTTATACAGTTTTTCTCAAGTCAAGTTTTTTCCTTTATAACATGCCACGCAAAACACTTGATTAATAGTAAATAGTTTTGAACATGAAACGGATAAAAAGCACAAAAAATTTGTGAAAATTTACTGCAAATCTTGTTATGAATTCTTTTTTTGTTTTACTTTAGCAATGCTTGCCCAATTTTCTTGTTTGTACCGTAGCGGATTACCGCTGCGTGGCAAATCTTGCGTGTTTGCTTATTTCAAATAAAGCGAAAACCGCTCAGTTTGCGTACACACGTTATAAAAAGTAAAATTAAAACCGATTCACACTGAAATTCATAACGAAAGAGAAGTATATTGAATTTTTATCCTCTACACACTACACTGTGTTAGAGGAGTATAT
>NW_023998422.1:5905198-5961326 GCF_014805625.2 Glossina fuscipes
TCCTCTACACACTACACTGTGTTAGAGGAGTATATTAAGTTTATGCGCTTGCATGCAGTGCTCAGAATAACTTCACATCGACTCGCCTTTTATTATACCGAAGCTTGTCTGTCCGTCTGTCCATTTTGTTTTCTTTAAGTTTAACATACAGGTCACGATTTTTGATATATTTTTATGAGATTTACCAAAGCCGAACACTGTTCGTCTGACGGTCTGATGGCTCGACTCGAAACATTTCTTATATAAATATGAATAAACTTATTAACTGAAATAGTGTAGCGGCTTTAAAGGTTGATAGTGTCTTACTATAGTGTTTTCACTTACTTTAATTATTATTTCTATCATTATTATTTTTTTTTTTTCTTTTTATGGATTGTTTAAATTGCTTAACTATTGTGAGTAGATTACATCAATTTCAGCCTTTTCGATGAAAGCTAGCTTGAGTCTATGACGTGAAATTCTTAATTTTAACAACTTTCGGAACTGTAATGAGAGGCGGGCGCATGGACAAACCGACAATGTATGGACGTAGTCAGAATGATTGAATATTTTATGCAAAATTCACATAATTTGAATATAAGATTAGATCAAGGACTTATAGGTCTACGCTAAAATTTCTCTGATTATCAAAATATTATTGCATTCAAAACTCCAAGAAGCTACGTTGCGTGCGATAATCTATACAGACGCGTATGGCTTGAAGATAGTGTTTTCAAGTAAAAAAGTCGGAATCTCCACACTATTTGCCAGACACTCTCTTAGAAAACGGAACTACATTTTACTCTTAATAATTAGAACATGTGAACTTCAGATCAAAATTTTTAAAATTTTCTAATAAGAGATAAATGAAAACCTTATAGGAGCATATAGCTCTCGCCGCATAAAGTCTTTCTCTCCATGAGAAGTTATATTTCGGAACAGGGTATTACCCGACAATTGGACCAACGTGGTACAATTTCAGCGTGATAAACTTATATGACGAATAACTATTCTGGATCAATTTTGATCGTAAAATACTACAAAGCAAGTTTACCTACCAAAGGAAGGGTGATTTTCTGTAGGCATAATTATATGGGAAATTGTTCAAAAACTGACTCCATCCCATTCTAATTTTCTTAAAATACCCTTTTTAAACGGTTTTTTTTTTTAATGAGAAATATTAAAAGCGCCATATTTTTTCATGAAATGACTATTCCAAGACATGTCGCTGTAAGGAGAGTGGTCCTAAAAACCTATCTACCCAATCGACTTTCTATTGAGATTACTTTGGATTCCCTTTCTTGCAAATTACTTAAGTAGTTAGAAAAAGGAGATCAGTTTCTTTTAAATTTAAGATTTCCCAACCATTCTTGAGATGTTTGTGGTCAACCATACGTATTAATTGAACTTAACGTTTAAGCCTAAAGCTGATGACAATCTAAGAATTGAGTATTCACATACATAATATTGTCCTTTAACGGAATTGTTTTTCGAAAATTTATGAAAAATTAAATTAATTTTTAAACAAACAATTGATCAATTATGTGACTTAAACGGCTCTTAAAACTCTGTAATTTAAACACCTTAATATACTTGACGCGCTTAAACACACCCAGAACATGATTTGATATGTTTTACGGCACCATGTCTTGTATATGAAACCTTTTATAGAAACAACCACAATGTAATAATTTCTTCACAGCAAAAATTAACCCCAGCTCACGCTTTAATTTAACCTACACACAATAGCATATACATACGTACATATATCAGAGACCATAACAGAGAGATTATCATCATCTTTTTAAGACTTAATGGTTTCTTTCTTCTTTTTTTTTTTTGTTTTGTTTGTGGTTTGCTTACCTACACATTCTTTTGGGTAAGCATAGTAAGCTTTGCCTTCGTTTACATTATTGTTAAGTGATCCCAATAAAATTGAAACGCCTTTGTGCGTTAACAATTGCCCATAATTCATTTTTCTTTGACTACACTATACGACTACGTAACTGAACCAATTTAACTGTTGCGGTGAATGTTGTATTGATGATCGCATCTAAAAACGGAAACCCACCTTAAATGGTTAATAATGTCAGTGTGCGAGCGGTAAGATAATGTTCAATAGATTATTTAGGTTTTAAAAAAGGGTTATATAATTTAGCGAAAAGGAAAAAGAGGAGGAAAGTTTTATTTAGCTGAAGACGAATTTTTTTAGCATTTATTACTTGCGAAGATTGATTGCTAAAGTAATGACTTTTATATGTTTTTTAAATATATAATATATATGTCTGTCGTTCCGCTAGAATTGCTTGCTTCCTAAAGTTGGAACACACGCATCCAACTTGCCCCAAATTTCAGGTATAGATAGATATAGATAGTTCAGATATGCATGTTGGAAGGATACGAATTTCAGTTATTTACTAGCTATCGTTCAGTATGTAAAGAGATGGATGTGATGCGCGGAACTGCCTTTTTCTGTATTTTTAACTGGATTAACTTGTAAACTAAGTGCGGATAAAGCTACGGAAATTATGAATATTCGGCACTAAAGTATTAAGCAACGAAGTTGTTAGAAAATACTTTACGAGGTTCTTGGCGAAAAATTGTAATCGTGAAGACGATCAAATGTGCATACGTCCGTCTGCCTCTCTTGAAATTAAACAAGGAAATCATTTTTAGCTTAGGCTGAGAAGTTTTACCGCACTCCACTTCTTCATAACTGGACGTCTCCGATTACCACGTATTTACATCAATATATCGAGTCATATTTAATAGGTTAGCGGTTTACACAAGCTGATGATGGAAATGGTTCGAAGGCTGTTTCACTTCCAAACCGGCAAGTGTCTACTGTAGAGGCATCTATAAGCTACACGATAAATGGCAAAGGACCACAGACAATGATGGCGCATATTCCCATTACCAAGCTTTGTAATAAGTGTAGTTAAATCAAAAACTGGGATTTAATCAAAAACTGGAACGATTTCGTTTAAACAGTTATTATATATATCTTAAATGTGTATGCATATATATCATATATGGTCAAGATTTTCTATTTGCCTACAGGGTTTACACAGGCTTTGTATGCATGTATACATATGTATATATATATGCAGATTTATTTGCAGATAAATTTTATGTACATTGCATGTGTATGCATGTGGGTACATATACACATATGTACATGTACATGTATACATATCCATCACACGTTTGCTATTCACCTTAAGAGCAATATTGCTAGACATTGTAAAGCCGAAGGACGGAATTAGTATACTTCCAAAGTACGTATGACGGTCAAGAAGACCGAAATATTATAAGATAGAAAAAAGATAGTACATATGCTATTGATTTCTTGGTGCTTTTTTACCTTCCCTTTTCATTTTCTTCTTTGATTAGAATGATTGATTTTCGTTCTATTATTCTCCCCTCGAAAAATATTTTGTATTCAAAGAAAAAGCCGGAAATTATGGACAGACAATTAGCCTTTTTTTTTTTGCTTATCACTATGTATTTTATGGCCATGCGACACTATAAATAATGTCCATTGGTAATCATAGTTCTTTTACGTTCAGGGCACATGTACGCTTTGAACAAAGAAGCAACTCAAGTATTTGCTTCTTTGAAAGAGGTGAAGCCTACAGAAAGAAGGCTTAGACAGAAATGAGATTTTAATACTGATAAATGACTTTATTCGTTCTCGTAATGCACGATAGATCTTTTCACTTCAAATCGCTTTTCGATTGCAAAAATTTCTCTTGATTTTCTATGCAATACTTTAGCAGGTTTTAGGAAACTGAGATAGAGACGCGATCTCCTTTTTTTTCTTTTGCGGGCATGTGCGCGATAACTGTCAGAAAGAAGTGGTGAAGCTTATATCAAATTATTAATCGCTTAAAGTTTTAGTAACGAATTGTCTTTCTATTAACCCTAACCGGACCACGGTGTGCTTTGGAGTCATGTTTGAACTTTGAGCTTACTCTTTTTGCTTACTTCATATTGCTTTAAAAACAATGTTTTTTTACTTTAGGTTGAGATGAAAATTGACACTAGAAAAGGTGTTTGTAAACTAGGTATTAGTCTATGATCCACACAGTGCAACTTTGATATATGCGCATTACAAATCAACTTTTATGCAAATTGCATTTGGCGAGACAAGCTTCAACTAGTTACCAATTATGTGCGATTCATTATAATAGTCTTTTCCACAGCAAATGCAGCACACTTTTGTTATTTTATACAGGCGCTTGAGATTCGGCATTAAGAGCACACGTTCAGTCCACAGAAAACTTGAAATAATCAACAAAATATTACATCCCTGAACGTACTTTGACCATCGCGGAGGAGTATCATTTTTGCAATATGGGCTGTCACGATAAGTAAAGGATTAACATTTCTTGTTTAGGCGGCCACCGTACCTTGGAAAGGAAGGGCACAATCAAGGAAAAAATTTGGCATAGAAATACGTTGATGAACGCTACACAGCATTTTAGGAGAGTGAACGCGAAATTGGATCAAATTTTATTGAAAGTTGGTTTCGTCTACTTTGGAACTCTAGAGAAAAATAAGGGATGCTTTTCACTCCGCTAGATATCGAGAAATGGAAAGCATCATATATGGCTTTAAAAAAAAACATTATTTTAGTATGCTATTTACCAAAAGAAAGGAAGGCTATCCTCCCATCCTATTACCAATATTACACCACGATGTGAATAACAAGAACAAATCTTAAGTCGACACATGGAATAACACAACACGCAAGAGGAGGAGTTGATGTCTTGGATTAACTGGTGTATTCATGTCATTTCATTTAAGACATAATACTAGTAGGTGATCAATCAACTTTTTTTATAACTTAGTTAACGTCTAATAGCAGAAAGAAAGCCATTTTAGCTGAGTATCTATCAGAATTGGCGTAGTTCCGCCACGTGGCGTAGGACGACTCGTTTCTTGAATGAATATATTATTCCAGGCATAAATGAAGGGCGTGACCACCCCACCACTAATGTTGAATTTGATGGGAAGCAAGTATACGAACAGAATATTCGACAAAATCTACCATATGAAGGAACTCGCATTAGCAAATAAATTGTTCTTGCCTTCTGAAAGTAACTTTTTTTATAGGTACATACGTTATATCAGTTGTCGTCCAACGGTATATTAAGCTTGTGTGGATGTTTGCAACACCAAGAATGACTTGAGATACACTCATTTTTTATTATACCGTCCGTCCGCTTGTTTTGATTTTTTGATTTCAACCTGTAGCTTGCAATTTTTGAGATATGTTGAGTAAATTTGGTACACAGACGTGCTTTGGCTAGAGGATGAACGCTATTGAAAATGGTTCGGATCGGATCCAATTTTCGACAGCTTTCCAAAGAAGCTCTTATTTTAAAATTCGTTACATGAACTGTAGGGTAGTGTAGGGTTTTGAATGATGGACGGTGAGTAACGACAGTGGCCGACTTGATGCGAAATCAAAAAATATTTGGCCTGTGTATTATGAAAAGTTTTAAGTATAAGCACATTTTAGTCATTCCCACGATGAGAGTCACATCGTGATACCATTCGTTAGAAAAACAACATTGTACGATTGAGATTAAACACTGTGTGGGTAAATAGCAAAAACATACTAAAGGGATAAGAAATAGCGATATAATGTCACAAAAAGGTTGCTATTAATTAGAAAAGGGTTTATGACGTTAAACTCGTTTAATTTTCCTTTTTATGCGTAACCTTTTCCATTTTGAAAGATCGATTTCAGAGATAACGTCATTCGAAATAAAAGAATTCTTACATTCACATACATAACATTTGTGGATCCCAACTAAATGAAAGCAGTTTACGGTGCCATACGGAGCCCTTCCCACTTTCGCGAGTTGAATTATTTCCTGTTAATTCAGTAAATATGGCTTAAAAAGAACAAGAAGAAGATATTTGTAAATGTGAAGCATTTCTTCCTTTATATTATTTAATTATATTTAATTAAAATATATTAGATTTATTAAGAATTGCGATAAACTGTTTTTATTATTATTTTATTATTATTATTTAAGTGAAAACTTTTAAGTTTTCCATAAGCTTTTAATAATATTAAGCAATTAATTACCATGAAAGCGAGTAAAGAGGGAAAATATTTATTCACTTGTTGTTGTATATAGCCATGACACTGTTTTGTTTTTCCAGTTTCTCTCGGTATCTTTTTAATGAACGCAATCAATTAAGTTAAAGTTCAACAGCTGTCGCAGTAGCTTCTCTTGAATTTTTATGCTGCTTTTTTTTGTTATTGCTCCCGCGATCTCTTTTTGTTTGCATAACGAACATAAATTTCAAGTGGAGCATATCTGGCGACCTAAAAGAAGAGCAGACCTCACCGACGGACGAAGTGGACTGCTGTTGTAGTGAAATGCAAAGTATTTAATAATGTCGTTAACGTTAAAGTGGGTGTAAATTTTTTCGTCATTAATAAATATCATAAAATATTTTGTTTAAATACTCGACTCAACTGAAACATTCTAAAAACTATGAAAAGATTTCTTTTAACCCTCTGACTGGCATATACCATATGCCATGTGATAATGAATGTGTACGTGATTTACAAGACTTAATTAATGAATGTGTAAATTTTTTTGTTTAAAACACCAATTAATAAATTTTTATAAAAAAAAAAAAACATTTGTTTTTCAAATTCTGTTCTGTTTTTTGTTTCATTTCCTCTTAAATTTATGATTCATAAATAATAAAATGGAATTTCTTTAAAATGTTTCCTTCATTTCGCATCATTTTATAGCAAATGAAAAATTTACGAGTTTGAAAAAACGCAAAACACAAAGCACAATAAGTAAATTTTTTTTTTTGTTTTTTTTTCTGTTCGTTTGCCAAACATAAGCTGTAGCGATGTGCACAGTATTGTATTAGCTCTTGCGACAAACATTTGGCAACAATTTTTCCATCATATGGCCAATGAAAAGATTTCCTGCCTTGTTAGGCAATGCAACAAAAACTGTGACTGCAGATATATGTCATCAAGATAAATGCTCGGAATTAGTGAAGTAAGATATTCCATAAAAAAAAAAAGAAGAAGAAGAAATCTGTTTCGTTAAATAAAGCAATAAAATTAAATTTGGATTTATAATCCCGAGAAAATTACCCTTTCACACTAATTAAGGAAGACGTACGCCTTGCAAGGCAAAACACTAAGAAGCTTACGAGCGACTTGGAATGAGTGCCTTAAATATCGACCGTCTTCTTGAAGAAAAACAAAAAATTTCCAGATTTATTTTTAATTAAAGGCGTGCCAGGTTTTCCAATCGAGACCATTTTTGACTTTAGCACTTGCAGCATTTGCAGAAAGTCTTAGATCCTTATTTGCTATGAAATTCAAGTTTTTAAAAAAAATATTTTAAAACTTTTTTCGTTCATTTTGATTTTTTTGGTCTAGGGCTCGTGTAATACAAAGACCGTTAGAAAGAAGTGAGGAAAGAGAAAGTCTAGTGGCCTTCTGTGCCCACTCGATAAGTTTTATGTCTTTAGCGACCGAGCACATACTATACGACTACACTACGACCGAAGTCAACTTAAGATTTCAGCCCGCGAACACTGACGGAAAAACCATTGCGACGTAGACCAAGCACGGGATATTTCAACGGGTAGTATTATAATAAATTTCGCGCAATTTCTAACTGTTAACCCGCAATTATAGTTGCGATGACATTTGGCGAGTGAAAAGCGGGAGATGTTTAAATTTATTCACTGTACTTTCTTGTACTGATTGCGTGTTGGAAATGCAGGAAAAGGATAACGTCTTTGTTTAAAAGCAAGTGAAAGCATTATAGAAGGCACGGCTCACCATTAGGTACTCCAGACTTTCCTTAATAGATTTACTCATATAACGGCTTTTCGAAACAAGGCGTTAGGTGGCGCTAGTCGAAAAAGTGCTCTGATCTGACGCATTTTCGACAGGGTTCGTTTTTGGGCCAAAATACGTTGGGATGTACTCAAAATACCCCAAAAATTGTGACTTGTTAGCTGAATACAAGATGTACGGACGGACAGACAAGCTTAGATTGATTCAGAAACTGATTCTAGATAGATCCAATAAAAGGTGGCTGTAACTCAAGTTGTTTTCGATGTTGCCTCTGCACCACCAGTGGTTGCTTCTTAGTATTTAGGGTCATTTGCATCACTTTGGTTACGTAAACAAACGAAACTTTCTCTTCATTTCTTTTTTTTTTTTAGCCGTAATGAGTGAAAGTTTGCTGCGGCACTCGTTCGAAATTGCTGCTGGTTATAGGGACTAGATTAGGTTATCGAGAGATATTGATTAAGTTTCGTTTGAGCTGGAACGAATGCTACGAACGTTGATGACGTTTTCTTCAGCAGACCGGTGCCATCAGCCACACAATTCGTCGACCAACAGCGCCAAATTTCTTTTTTTTTGTTTACCGCAGCCAATCACTCAGGGGATAACCCCATGTTCGCGTACCTTGGTGCCGGTCAGACAGCAATGAGGAAAGAAAAAGGAATAGAGAGGTGGAGGTAAAAGTCTTGTGTGTCTTTGCTGAGTGAGCACTCACTGTAGTTACGGCCATTTGAAATCTGAAGCTACGAGTACTGACTTGCTAGTCCCGAATATTACGTATTCGTCGGAAGAGCCCGAGTTGAGAACATATTTCACATGCTAGCAACTTTTTCCGACACAGCAGTCGCAGTTCGGGGAGATGGAAATATCGACGGATACCTTATTCAGCGTTCCATATTGGGTACCTTATGGAAGAGCGCGGTTACCTGACGGTTACAGAAAAGAAAGTGTAAAGAAAGCACTTCTTAATCTCTTTTATTAACAATATAAAAAAGCCATCTTCCGCCTGCTGCGTTGTTCTCAAAGGTAATTGCGAACCTCTGCCATCGTGTACATCTGTGGATTCATCCTTAACATGCAGGCAGGAAGAAAATATTTTAACAAATTCAAATCCAGTAAAAGTATGATTACCATAGTTTTCATTAAAGAAAGAAGAGCAAAACAAAAATAACTTTTTCCTCTCTACGTAACGATCTGATGTAAATGACAGCTATTTCCTTTTTAGAATTTTTCTAATCATTCCTCATAAAAAGGAACATCAATAAAAAAATTGTAGCCTTTTATTTCGCAAAGCCAGCCAAACTAGCTAAACCCGCCATTGATTTGCTTGTGCAAAAGATTGAATGATAAAACTAACGATTTTTATTTTAGTTACGGTCCAATTTTTATTTTTTATTTTCCTTTTTTATATCTCTTCTGGTTGCATGCATTCGAAACGGATTGCGATGGTCAGAATCACCTACACATAAGTACAAATCTCTTTATACAAAAAAAAAGCATCTATCTCTTACACTCCGACCATTATCATCAGTATGTCCAGGGTGTGTACCTCTTCTCCATATGTGATATCACACCGTGACCAGAATAGCTTGACTATCTGCTCCAACTGCGGCACACACTAATATTGACTGTTGCCGCTTTACTCTCTGATGTGTACTCTTTGTACTGCTTACATACATGCATAAATATACATCGGCTATAAAGATAAATATTATACAATAGTTGTATTATCATTGAATGTAATTTTTCTTGCGCGCTACAAACACTTTGCCTTTGTATTTAGCACTGATAATGGAAAAGATTTTTTTATTTTCATTTAAAATCGCTATAGGAAGTTACTGGTAACCAACTTTTTTCACATACAATAAATGAGTATTCTTGGGATTTCTTATCGTCTTCCTTTCACACTACAGACAAAGTGTAGCAAATGAAAAAAAGTCATAAAATCAAGTTAATAGCATGATAGTTTCGCTTTTGTCGCTTGAGATATTTAGCGAAAGGTATGACGCATACTTCTTTCACATAAAAGCACACTTTCAAGTGTGGTTAAATAAAGTCGTGTAAGGATTTTGTTTATAGATTTCATTAAGGATTCGCTCAGTAAGTTCTTGTAAGCGATACAATAGAAACTACTTGTAATAAGTTATGTTGTGCGTATCAACTGGTCAAGCATCTACTTATCGGTAAGTCATTAAGCCTTCGAAGAGAAAAATTGGGATTTTTGTTGAGCAAAATCGGAGGATTCCGTTACTGAGTATTTATGTTTAACATCTCCACCTAGGTTGACATGAAAATTTGGTTATAGTCCAAATATTCTCCTCTGGATAAAACGATTCCTGTCATAGACCTCTAATTATTTTATGCTCCATAATTGCGAATAACCACAATCACGACGAGTACTCACCGAAGGGCTGCACCCAGCGGTCAGACCTCATCCGGCGTTTCCATCGCAATAATTTGCAGCGCTACCAGCCCTGCTTAGCGTAAAGCACATGTGGTATTGGTGTGCGCGAGAGAATTCCATAGTTTTACTCTGTAATGCTTTAGGATTGTCGCCACAGCGCATGTATAACTATGACAGTGAACACGGCCTTGGATTTTTTAGGAGCAGATATCTATCCAACATACACCAATCACCAACTCGCACTATCAACTATTCTGGTCCCATCAATAAGATACAGACATCTTTTCAGTTTCCATTATAACGGAGTAGTCGCTAGCGAAGTCTACAAGCAGACGACTCCGCACACACCCGATGACAGACAGACAGTTTTTCGACAGCTGTTGCACACATAAATACCAATTATTTGAATAAGTCTACAAAGCTTCTTCTGCATATCTGTTTACCTCTTTCGAGGTCATCTGTACATCGCTCTAAATGATCAAATAATTTTGCCCTTCTGAAGAGGTCTAAACGAAAAAGAAAAGCAAGTATTTCGAGATTCCTTACTTCATTATCAGTCTATGCAGTCCAAGGTATACAAATTTCCGCCACCTTACCCTAACCTTAAGTACAGCAGTTCATTTGTATTGTGCAATCTGTTACGCAATAGCATTAAACATTTGCGGGTGAAACTGCTGCACATCACGTAGGGTACATCCATCAATTAAAGAATCGATAACCCTCTGATAAATTTTGTGAATACGTATGCGATCGGTATTAACTCTACTACGTAAGCAGTGTAGGCGCTTGACTGCCTGGGTTTCTAACTCTTCAATATTAATGATAACCGATTCGTCGTTTCTATCCAATTTGAACTCGCGTCTATACTTTACGTTGCCGCCGATGTTATAATTTTGCAATCATCCGCAAACACATTTGTTAGAAGAAGTTTCAGTTTTTTTTCAGATTATGCCATATCTGTTATTGTCGTAATCGCAACTTTGCACACCCTCTTACGCATTTACGCTCTTGGGCGCAACCGCGTGAGGGAAATCATACACGCAGCTGTATTCGGACTTAAGCACTTTGACACATGAAATAATGTCGCCTCCGTTTAAAAATTCCTCTAGTTATTGATTTGTTTTGCTCTAAGTGCTTTTAAATTACGTTTTTTTTTCTATTCTATGCATTAAATATAATAATATCATAAGTAAAAAAAAAAAAAGGGTTTCAAATATATCTTCTTCAAGTGTCGCAATATTTATTTAGTACTTCTTATTAGATTATGCGTCTACATATAATTGTTTAACCTAACTATTGAGAGCATTCTTTTTTTTTGTGATCAAAAATGCATTTGCTTCAAAACAAAATGAATGAATAGAATCAAAGTATGGACCATCTAGCTGACGATTACGTTTTCCCACCTCTCTCTAAACTTATCCCCAAAAGAATTCATGTTTGTGTATCGCCGCAAGAATCAAAGCTTGGTATGAGCAATGAATAATAAACATTTATAGAAACTCGCGCAAATGTGTGGCGATAATGACGAGGACTTCGGGACATTCCAGGTTACAAATATAAACATTCCGTCATTTACTTTATGACTTTTGGCATATCGCACCTATTTTTTTTTGCAATCGCATCAGTGGCTGTTGACAACGTTTCCTACTGCAATGACGCCTTCTTTTCGTTGGAACATACCATTATACGTCACGCTCAGCTAACCTCCTCGATAGAGCCTCAAAGTGTAAAGTTTTCCGAAAATTGCTTTTTTTCGCGGACCTACACCTATTAAAAGTTCTAAGAATCCACGTTTGCCGATCCTTCAGTGTGGTAATGTACACAGTTACCTATAACTTTAACACGGCAGCTCTATTGTACCATGTCCTAGCCTATAACACTACGCTTTCTCTTCTGTTACTTCTTTCTGACTCCCGCCTTAGTACACGAATAGGGGCATTCGCGGTTGTGATTGCCAATTTAAAAAAAAAAAGAAAGAGTACTACTTTCTCTGTCTCTCTCTCTCTCTCTCTCTAACACTAACTCTACCTCTCGGAGCTAATAATTATTTCAGATCTTTTGTGATATTTGCAAAGAATTCTTAATTTGACAGTGCAATATGTAAGATATTTTTAATTATATATCAATACGTCGTAATATGTTCTTGTACGCTTTCATGCTGAATTGAAAATTTTATTAAAAAAGATCAAGAGAAAGCAAAAGAAAAAAGAAAAGAACAAATGAAATAAATAAAGAATTTATCGAGTAGAAAATAACTTCAACTGTTAAGTGAAGTCATCACCCCTAGAGAGCTGCAGTTACAGATGAAAAAATCCCCACGTATGTTACATAATAGATAGCATTTGATAAGAGTAAAAAAAAAAAAAAAAAATGCATAAAAGAGAAATCAGTAAACTACGATTTAAAAGAACATGGAACAGCGGCTCACCCGGACATCATATTAACATACACATGTACGCACATATTATGGATAATCAAGAAAAATTATGCTTAAATAAAAATATGTGTTCATGAAGAGAACAAAAAAGAAGTAAAACAACAGCAACCTCCGCAAAGTTTTCATTAACACTGTGGAGAAGGAGTGAGAAGGCAAACAAAAGGACAGCATATGCAATATGTAGTACAATGATGACATTATGCGTACGTTTGCCAGATTGTCCAGCTTGGTTGGATAAGTGTATGATTGTATATGTTCTGGAGAATATAATACAAGATTGAATTTAACACAGAAACACTTATGGAAAAATGTAATTTTGCTCGACATCTTGTCTTTGCCAGTATAATATACAATCAAGTATGAAACACAATCTCAGATAATTCCTCTTGTAGTGCAGATACAGATACGCAGATATACACGTTCATATACGTGCTTCTTATCTAAAAGTGCAAAGAGTACAAAACACACATTTTTGGAAAATTTTATGATAAAAACAAAAAGAAAAAAAAAAAAGCAAGAAATGTGATATATCTAGAAACTTCTTAACACCCATGGAGGGCAAATATATGTGCACTCTATCAGTTCGTGTAACATTCAGAAGCTTCTTCCGACTATGCGATAACGTGTATTTATTCCCGATCGGTTAGAGATTGCAATCAGCATATATATCGTTAGTGGTTGAAAACGATTGATTGATTTCAATGGAGCATCGCAACTGTAGGCCTCAGTTAAGCAACTAACACTATAAATGCACAAATTGCATCATTTCTTAAGATTAAGTTGGCGAACAAATGAAAATAATAAATAATTAACGGATGACATTTGCAGTAAAAACAACCGCTGGAAGAGGTCGTAAAAGTCAAATTTGTCTTAAGAAATTTATTATTAAAGAAGCGAGTGGGCCTCTGCCGCTAACACAATACAAAGAAGATTCAAATAAATGAATGAAATTTTTCGCCACTTTTGTGTGGGATGATGCCTGCATTTTGAAGTTGAGTTCGACCTCCGAATTGGAAGACTAAAGAAACAATTGCTATTACGAGTGATCTAATGATATGAGTTCGTTCTTCTGTCAATATCGTTAAGAACTAATGCTATCTTGTTCAAACGAAACTATGGATCGCTTCTTCATCGCATAGAAACAAGTTTTTCACGCATGTTTTTACGCTCACTAAGTTAATCCGCATGAACAGCCATGTAGGTAAAGCAATGTTCGCGGATTCGAGTCTCTAGTGCGGTATAGTTTACTTTGGTCATAGCTGTAGTGGGTAATCGGTCGCTAAAGGCAAAACACTTATCGATTTGGTACGCATAACCACTAGGCTGCAGTCGATTCCCGTTCTCCTTCTTTTCTCTCTCTTCTTTCTAACCGCATTACACCTATCGGGGACGTCTTTCCCTCGACGATAGGTAATATTAAAAAAAAAGCAAAGAAATCACTTAAAAATTTGACAAAGCTATTCTTAATTATTTAAAAGCAAAAAAGGGTAAAAACATTGTAATCGGACAATGGTGATCATTAAATGCCTTACACTTTAAAGTATTAAAAGTTGTAGCTTTTCGCCATAAAAACACCTAATTTTGATGACAGATATTATGGTGGGGTCCGAAGAACGTTCGCATATTCCTTTGATATGTCCGCATAAGTATCCGCGTGGATCAGAATCCCAGCTATTGGGTCGACGTGTGCGGGTTTAAATCTCAGTGCGATCGAGCAATCTTCATCGCAGCCATAGTAAATGCTCAATCGGTAGAGACATAACATTTATTGATTGAGCACTAATATGCACCCACTCCTACCTCTCTTTTCGTATTTCTTTCCGGCTGTCATCGTGTCACACGTATAGGGAGGATATCACTTAGGTGATTGGTTAAAAAACAAAAAAGGGAAAAATTCTGTTCATATAGTGATTTTTGCAAAATCAAGCTTTTAATGAGAAGTGCTCGTAAAAGTGGTCCGATCCAATCCACTTACAACTGCATTCGTCCTTGGGGCCAAAACCTAAGCGCTTACTGTGCCAAGCTTCGTCAACATATCTAAACATTGACGGTCATCGGAAGAACGAACAGATAGACAGACAAACTTAAATCAGTTCAGCGAATGATTCTACATCTACCGGAATAATAAAAGGAAAATATATCTTATCTGCCTTATCCTTCTGACCATTACACACATACCCATACGTTTAATATAACCCAATCTACTTGTAGCATGTGGTGTAAAGAGACAATTTGACTCTATGGAGTAATATAAATAATTTAGTCAAATCCTCAAGATTTATGCATGCGGTGTAAAGCAACAATCTGACTTGGTGGGGTAATAAAAATAATTTAGTCAAATCCTCAAAAGGCAATGTAAAGGTTAGCTTTGGTTTTATTATCATTTCCTTAGTTTATTTATTTAATTTATTTTTCTCTTTAATCTGCAAGAAAAGTAAACACTTTTCATTTAGAGTCACAAAACTGAGTTATTCGTATTGGACGAATTTATGTCGAATGTATCTTTGAATTTTGGCTTCGTGTTCAAATTGTACTAAATAACATAGAATGTGATTTTATTTCAAAACCTTTGCATATTCAGACAGATATCTAAAGTATAACTAAAAGTAACGCTTGGTTGGGGTAGTCACTTGTGGAAGATCTCCTTGTCTGAACCAAAAAAAATACCTCAATGTTCAACCAATCGTTTTAACAACGCAGCTCTCCACCAACATTCGCTAGTGAAAAATATGGGGAGCTTTTGAAAATATCAAGAAAAATATGTATTGCTACCATGGACATACGATTACAATTTGAGATCAATCGGTTGAAAAGATAAATATTTTAAAGATACGAGCAGCTCGAAATACATGGGTTCGAAAGAAAGCATTTAAGCAGGTTTAAGTAATGTCAGCTCGAACTTTTGAACCAAAGAAAGAATTCATTTCGTTTGAATACATTTTGCATATCATTGAGGTCGCAAAACATATTTCCGCTTATAATAACAATAATGATATTAATAATAAATAAAACTATGAAAGTGTGTTTTAATAAAAATTGGACTGACATTTGATTCCGCACCTAGCTTCCAAGGACAACTTCAAATCCATGAAGTTCTAATGCATATTTGCTCAGCCTTGTATAGTTTCTTTGCCAGTAATCTCACTCAGGTCGAATTTACTTTCAGAGGTCCGCTTGATTGAGATTCCCAAGAATCCTTTGAAACACGTAAGAGCTTTAAAAAGTTCTTGAAATATGAACTAAAAGCCAATGCCATTCAGCATAACACAAAGGAGAATGATGAGGTACGAAAATGTGTTGTTAATAGCATTCAATCTCCCCGGTCAAGTTACCTCCCACTTTTCGTATTTTTTTCTTAAATGACCAACCACTGAGAGGATGTCCTTTGTTCGTGTAGCCAGAAAGAAGAAAAAGTGATGAAAGAGAATAATGTAGGGTGATGACAGCAGCCTAACGGACCTGTGTGCCTAATCGGTAAATGTTATGCCTTTACCGGCTGGCTACTCATTGTAGCTACGACCAAAGAAGACTTCGTTACACTTGAGATTTGCACACGCATATGATAGGATGATCAAAACCTCGTAATTATCGGATCACTTAATAAGTCCCCGTCCTGACACACATACAGGACAACACTACAAAATCACTGTAAGTTAATTATCAAAACTTTTGGCACATAACGTTTGCAGATTAGTGCCATCCAGAAATCATAGGGATATGTTAACATTGTTCACCCAACATGTGGTAGCAAACACTTGAATGCTGAATGCTCTTGCAGTCAATCTGAGAATAAATCAGGAACAAAGGAATACAAAATAGTTTATAAAAGGTGCGCCCCGCCAGTAACATGTACATACATATATATATATATATATATTTAGTTGTTCTTCTCTAATTTTTAAACGAAGGCTTTTAACCTTTGCCGCTAATAATAAGATTAGCTAGTTTCTTAATATTGGGATTGTGGTGTGGTTGTGGTATGTGTTACTTCCTTTCCCTCTACGCTAGATTCCTGTTTCATTTTTTTGTTCCCTTTACATTCAATGTTCTTTTACTCTCCTTTATATTGTTTAACAACATTTTGTATTGTTGTACTTTATCATTGCACCTATGGTAGTCATTGTAATGTATTATAAAAGCCCTTAATGGCTTCGAGGTTGCGTAAGCGTCAATAAATAAATAAATGCGATCTTTTGTGAACTTAATTTATTTATTCGACTCCTTTTGAAATTAAGTTCGTACCGGTAAACTGCGATTTTAAGGATAGCATACATTTTACTTACAATTCTTAGGGGTTCTCCTTACATTTACATATATATATTAAGCTTGTTCCTTCGCATATTGTCCCCGGCTGACTTTGCCTTTTGCTAGCATTCTGCTTACAGTTCCTGTACCTTTCGTACAAACATTATTGCGAGTACTTAACTTCATCGCGACATTTTTGCGTTAATCCCTTTTTCCGCCAAGTACTCTATTAATCCTGGGCAATAATATTCGACAATCGCCAGCTGCGTAAATCAGGCAAAACATGGTTTCTTAACAATCGACTAATTTTCATGAAATCTCAAATCATCAAAAATATGGCATTTTCGTAACAATATTAAAAAAATATGTTAGTAATACTACGATTATGATATTCTAGTAAAACCAATTAATCAGCGATCATAAGCTACCGCAATTGCCAAATGTAGCTGGATGCGAAGTCTTTTCTTTTCGCGAAATTTCAGTTATTGTAGCAAAAGAGGACGGTGAGAATCGTCTTATGCTTCACGAGAAAAGTCCAGAACCAAAATGTATCTGTAAATTATCGATCGATATAGGGATAAATGTAAATGCCTTGCTTCCTTTAAAGCAATCGTTTTACACAATCATGGAATTCTGATGATCAATGAAATTAAATTTAATTTTTGTAAAATTTCTCTGCTATTTATTTGAAAACATCGGTGTTATATATAATACAATAGGAGTAAATCAAACCTCCCGGAAAGGTCAAAGCTGACAACAACGAACGGAATATTTATGTTTTTCGTAAGAAATTTTTTTATAGCATGTGTATCGCCTTAAAAATAAAATAAAAAAAAAAACAAAAAAGTCATAAAATTATTATTTTACATTTATGTGACATAAAAATTCTTTTATTTCTTCTTCTCCTGCTTTTGAAGTGAACATAGCCTGCTATAGCTGATGCGAAAGACCATTTCTAATGTATATTAGTTATGCTCTTTTTATAAACGGTTAAGAGCCTTAACTAAAAAGCTTTTTTTTCCTTCTCAAAGTGCCACAAACACAAAAGCACACACACACACACGCACACACATTTTCTTTAACTAAATAGATAAAACAATAAATTAAATGAGTTTTCACGTCATACTCTAATCAGATTAAAAGTGCAGTTAAAAAAAAAAAGAAAAGAGATAAAAACTGAAAACGAAACTCAACAAATCATTAAAGAGAAGATAGAGAAAGAGAAAGAGAGCGAGAGAGAGATAGAGAGTGATACCTCTTGATTTAGTTTGAAAACCGTAAGGATGGCATTTAAAATAAATGACTAAAATAAGTGTAGCTTTTACATCTATTAACGTCACAATCGTAAAATGACTTTTACGCATCCCAACCAAGAGCCGACAATCTTTACCCAATTTATTAGTTTCTATTACTACTAATGATTTCTTCTAGTGAAGGTGTTTGCAAGAGTATATTTCCTTTTATCTAACATTATGAACGGCCCTCAACTATATTCCAAGTTCTTTCCCCTATTTTAGCTTTGCGGACGTTAAACGTCTAAAAGTGCAATGGCCACATATATATAGATATATATAGATTTATAGAAAGTTCTCTTATGGTAATTAATAATAAATGTTCATTGCAGCGTCTCTTGGGTGTTACAAACGCAACGACGTATTTAGTAAACCTATATCCTTTGAAAGGAGACTTGAAAATGTCAGCCAGCAAAAGCACAAATGGATCTAGCATCTTACCTTACCTTACGTTATTGGAACAGGCCACACACCTCTCGACTTCACCAACTTCTTACGAGACAATTTTAACGCCCATATAATCTGCAAAAATGCCTATGTGGACTTGGCACATGCAATATATCATTATTCGACTTTTTACTTTAAAGTTATGTCCGTCTGAGCGACTGTAAGCAAAGGACCTCGACTAAGAATTGCACGTCCCTGGATTCAAATATCAAGTGCGGTATAGTTTTCAATAAAGACAAAGACCTTAGATGCTACCGCTTTAAGACTTTAGTCTTACAATTTATGTCTCTGGCTAAATTAATGATAAGAAGAAGAGCATTGGTTTACTCCAATAAACCATAAGCTCTCAATGATCTTATTCGTCAGGACTACTATTCGTCTTATTAGTGCAATATATATATGTAAAAAAGTTAAAAAAAAAATTTTTGTTCCAGAGGCATTCATTTATATGAACCCATTTTTAAATACAAATGGCATGAATCTGTATCTGAAATAAAGCACATTAAAAATCAAAAATAAATAAAAAACACCGAATATATGAGTTGCGTTTGCTAAAGTAAAATACGAATTTTTTCTGTCCTTGTTTGGAAAGAAGTAGCACAACGCAAACAAAGCAGAAATGGAATGATAGTGGTTTGGCATAAAACTAAAATTCTTTCAATACAAAACAAGCAAAAGTACTTTTGTGGGTCACGGCCCACCCATCAAACATCCTACACTACTGCACAGTTATACGTATAAAGAATTTTCGAAATAAGGCTTTATATGGCATATGATAGAAAAAGTGGTCCGATCCGAACCACTTTGAGTAGAGTTCCTCCTTAGGGCAACCACATGTCAGTGTCCGAAATTTCATTAAAATATTGCATTCTATAGAACAAGACGGACAGATGGACGGACGAACTACGTATATGAATCACTTTTTAAATTGATCTTTATAATAATAGATGATTCCATTTCAAAGGGTTTGCTTATATCCCCATCCGCACAAACTTAGTTTACCCTTGTATCACAAGTGGTGTAGTGCATCGAAGGGGAGTGAAATTTTCGCTGACAACAAGTTCATATTTGTTGCAAGTTAAAAAAGCAAATTCAATTCTATCGTTAAAACGAAAGACCAATTCACTTTCTCATATATCCGACATGTTGCCTAGTAAGGCTACGTGGCTGTCTACTGCGTAACTGTGTTACTGTTCATGCTCATTCTCTCATTTGATTGTATAAAATTCTAAACTAATATAAAAATTTTAAATCTCTTTATAGTTGACATATTGCTTGCTTGTGATATTTCCATTGAGTAGAAAGAAAAACTGAAATTGAAAAACAAAAACACGAAAAAAGCAGAGAAAAAAAATGTGCTATAAATAAAAGAAAAACTCTGCAAAACTTTTAAGTGAAACTGTATCGCTGTTCTATTGCGCCAACTTGTGCTTGTCATAAAAAAAGAGGAAAAAAAAAAAAAAAAAAACAAAATGTACATTAAAATGTATGTATGAGCTTCTACTATATATAAGAATTATCGTTGACAATGTCTAGAAGTCAAACAAACATATATTCCTGAAAGTTAAAGTGTGAAACCCAACACTCTCAACATGTTGTTGTACAATCTACTAGAGAAAGGAACAGAGGAAAAAAAAAAAGACTTACTGTTGCATTTCATATTTCTTTCTGCTTTATATTTCCATCTGCCTTAAACACGTACATGCATACTTTCTACAGCGTAATGCATGTTTGTTTTCCCGCAGCCTGTGGGTGGACAGCTTCTTCTTCTTATTTTCTATCCTAACACTCAATTCTGTACGTGTCAGTTTTTGTATGTGTGCTTAAAAAAAAGTATTGAATTTCACAAAATAATTCAATATTTATTGCTTGTTAAATTGTGAACAGCACAAAAAAAAGCTTGAGACACTGTTAGGAGCAAACGTTATCGCAGCATAGTGTTGTCTATATCCAAAATAAGAAAATATAGCAATTTGTAGCACCAAACAACAAGTGAGGCACGGCTCACCAATAAATACCCTACCTACACCTCACTAATATTTATATATTCACTTTTCAGCCGTGAAGCCGTTAGATGGGTTATAATCGAAAAAGTGTTCCGATCTGAACCATTTTGAATAGAGTTCGTCCTTGGGCTAAAATATGCAGCGATAACATATTTGATGAAAAATACCTCAACAATCCTCGTCTATAGATTGAAGATAAGGAGAAAAGACAGACAGACGGACAATCTTATTTGCTTGTGATCAATCTAATAATAAAAGATGGGTGTGTATCAAGTCCTTATGGCTGTTGCAAACTTGTACCGAAAGTGTTGCCGATTACAAAAAAAAAGAAAAGAAACGGTAAGAAACGGGAACAAGAGAAAATAGATAAAAAAGAGAAGGTGAATGCAAAAGTGGGAAACATTCTGTGCACGCAAATATAACTTTTTAATATTTTCATTGATAAACTATACGCATTCACGGTACACACCAACGGTATTTACCGTAACAAATTCTAAAGTTTCCGTTCACTGTACCCAAATGCAAAGAGATTATTCTGTTTATTGAAACATTGCGAAATAAATGTAAATATGAAATATTAGGAAAAAAGCTGCTATACTGAACGCTTCGAGTTTCGCTTTTCATATGAAAAAATAAAAAGAAGAACAAGAAGAGAAGACGAAAAATAAATAAATGAATCGTCATTTGGAAAGCGAAGAAGAAGAATTTATTTGCCTTTTTTTGTTTCGGAAGATAATCCTAGGATTAATGCAGACAATTGATATAGGGGCAGGTAAAATTTTCGTTTATGTAAAAAGGAAGCAACAAACAAAGAAGAAAATATTACAAATATTAATTGGAAAACGCTGCATAAACACATGAGCCCGACGATATTTCCTAACGTAGCCAAAAGTTACAAAAAAAGTTTAATAAATTTACTATTTTCTACTTACTACACTCTGATATTTGCTGAACAAGTTTCATATGAACCTTCTAAACTAATTTTAAAAATTAAAACCAATCGCTAGGAGCGCATTTTCAAACTCGTAGTAATATTCGCGCAAAAAAAAAAAGATCGTGCAAAAAAATCCGTACAAAAAAGATTACCCCAAGAAAAGCACAAAGAAAAGGTCTCACAAATAAACTGAGAGAATATTTTATACAAACGGTAATCTAACACTTCCTTTGCAAACAAACCGCACCATAAAACCAGGAAAATTTCATATTTAATTTAGTCAGTAGATCAATCTATATATGACGAGCTTGAACAGTTTCAGTATGTTTTGAGTTTCTTTCCTAAAGGTTTCAAAAATTGGGCGGACATATGGACAGATGAAAATACAAAATGTGTGCAAAAAATGTGACTAAGCTTCATTAAGATTCGTGGGCGCTTATGTCTGCTCACTACAAACCCGATGACAAAGATGTTCCTTTGAAAATATAGCCAAGAACTCAAATCATTTGACGTTTAAAGCAAAGCCACGACAATGTACAAGTTTTGCACTGCACTTAAACGCGATGTACTTTGAATTTGCAAACCGAATAAGAAAGTAAGTCTATATCTTTCTTCTCTCTCTCTCTCCGTACATTTGAGTCAACTTTTCTTTAATTTTTCCTTATTTCTAGTTTGAAAAATTTGGATCTTGTCAAGGGAAGTTTTCTATTTTTAAGTGGAATTACTTTTAATCTTACCAACATTTAGCAAAATCATATTTTCCGTGAACACCTATGAATGAACACTTCTCCTCGTAAAATGCAATTTATGTATTTTTGTAAGACATCGATTTGATTGTCATTTAGTATTGTCCGGGAATAATTGTCACCAGGAATAATTCTCACAGACAGTGAATGTTTAAATTTTTGATTAGCGTGAGATTTTCAATCAATTACTTCACATATATCACCATTTTACTTAAAAACTTCCCAATTCCTGAAATTTGCTGAATCAAACATTCACTGTAATCGATATATTCTTAATAACTGGCTGTACATTTAGTTGGAGAAAGGATTGGAAGTCCGCGCTTTACAAAGGAAACAAATTACAGTTTTGAAATTAGTTTGTTAATGTGGTAGGAATCACAACAGTTACCGATCCATTGATTAGCTGGAAATGATCGTTTGAAAGATCTTCACTTATCCACATCATGCGGGTCACAAAATTTAGCTAAAATATAAATAATTTTTCCCTATTTGTACTTAGCAGCACGTTTCGTACGTGTAATCATTGTTCAAAAGCATAATACTCTCATTGCTTTTGTGGGGCTAACGAGTGGACTGGTCAGTGATGTGACATAAACTAGTTATCTATTACATGGTTATGTGTTTGACTTATAAAGACGCATGTCACTTCGGCTATGAAAACTTTGGCTTATCCTCAATTGAATGGTATTCAGTAAGTTTCTAATCGGTGCTCACTACCTTTTGATCTTTTCTTTCGTTCCTGTTTCTCTAATAGTGTTATGCCTTTAACCACTGAACACTCGCTGTAGTTAGGAACAAAGAAAGCTCATCGCTTTTGAGATTTGAACCCACACCCACAGACTTCGTATTCTCGGTTCTTACCTATTCGGCTACCCGTTGATAAAAGATTAAAAATTTTTTTATAAATACCTGAGATAGAGGTTCTTAGCACAGATAAAATTATTCATGCAAGTCTTAACATTTGTCTGTCCATATGTCTAATCTGGCTTTTGCCATTTTAAAATAGTAAAAAACCCAGATAAGTATCCAAATGCTGAAAAATATTCAAGATCGATTAAGTGACTCAAATCTACAATATTTCACTGGTCTATTCCTCCGTAACATATAAAAAATATGCAAAAATGAACTAAGATCGGAATATGTAGCGTAAATAATATGTATACTAAAAGGTGTTTGCGTGGAAAGACGGATTTCAACGCAAGCATTCAATGATCAAGTTGTAAAGATGTAATATTTACTTTTGCGAGCAAACACTTAGCGTCGACTTCACCCAGGTGTTTTTAACCTAACTTCCTAGCCTTTCATATAAGGGATCCTACCAAAGAGTGTCGCATCTTCCGTTGTGTACATTATATAACATAGACTTACATTTTATATATTATAATGCGGAGATTCCTTAGACCCAACTAATATGCAAATTGTTGTAGTGCCCTAAAGGTATTTCCTCTAGATAACAACAAAGTAAGTTCAACTTTCCAGTATTTCATGATATCATGTAGAATGCCATCCTTTGCCATACCAACCTTTACGCATCCAAAATATATTCTTCATTTTCAATAACCTACACCAGTTAAAGACCCTATATCTCTCACAATTGAATATTATTTATGACTATAAAGAAGACGAGTCGTGGAATGTATTTAGTCTCTCTTACCCAAACTTGCGGCGTGGAATGTATTTAGTCTCTCTTACTCAAACTTGCGGCGATCCAGTCGCGACATAGTCGTGTCGTAACATCTTCCCTGCCTGACGGCTGAAAGAGGATGGCAATGGCCAATTGTGTAAAGATTGGCCCTAACCAAAAATTATAGAATCCCCGACTTCCTTCCAAGTAAGTTGTGCTTCTAACAACCGTGACAACCCTAACAATTCCACGATATCGCGTACTTAACAGCCGACGACCCTAACGTATGCTAAGTACCCGTAAATAGGTTAAAACTAAGTGCGAGATTTTAACGAGTTAATGACTTTGCATACTTTCCTCAATTCACGATCCATCAACGACCAGAATAATTTAAAACTTGAGATATAACCTAGAAATTGTAATAAAGTTCGATTTGTTAGCAGAGATGTGTATATAAAGGTATTCGAAATGCCGCACAATATGCCGCAATAGCACGTTGAACTTGAAAGCAAAAAGGAAGAGAAAGAAGAGAAAAATTTTAAATATCTTTATAATATATACGGTCGCAATCAAGCCAGTTACCACCTGTTTGACTCAAACCCATAAATAAGGCAAAATCATTCATGATTTGTAATAGAATTTTAGCTTCAAGCGAGAAACGAATGATGCTTACGAATAAATTGTCTGTTGAGAGTGATGCTTCCGCTGCTGCTTTGAAGTCTCGTAGATTATTTGCATATTATTGTTAAGAAAATGGAAATTCAACTTGAAAACCAAAACGAACCAATCAGCCAGACAAACAGACAAAAGTATGAAGCAGACAGTTAACTGTGTAGTTTAAAAGACAGTAGAAGTTGTGTTCTATTGTTTGCTTAAAAACTTTTCATTTTCTCTTTTAGTTCTTTTCCTTCCTGCCTGTCTCTCTCTCTCTCTCTTTTTTATCATTTAATTTCTACGAAAATCACCCTTTGCTGACTGCCGTAAAAATGAATGGTTAGTAATAGAAAACCAATATCGTTACCTTTTATTAAGAGGTAATAGACAAATCTGCCTCGAGTTTGTGGTTTTGATTTAAAAAAAAAAAAAAAAAAAAAATTGATTTTTTTCCAAAACTTTGCCAAGGTAGCTTAATCAAGAGTTTTTTTTTTTTTTTCTTTGTTTTTTATTTACAGTTTCATCACTGTACGTTGATAGTTGGCCTGTAAAGATTAATGTTTTTTGTTTTCGGAAAATTTGTAAAAAAATTTGTTTTTTCTGCAATTTTCGAATGATGCGATTTTTTTTTTTTTTTTTCTGCTCTAAAACAACTCAACAATTTAGAGATTACTGTAGAAAAAGGGAATGAGAAATATTTTGAAAAGTTTTGAACAGAAAGCGAATTTTTTACTTGTTCAAAGAAAACATTGCTGTCTTCCCTATTTATGCGGCTTGACTTATACGCTATTCTCTTCAAGACGACATACAGCAATAGTGTGCGAAGAAGCCGCATAAACGGTCGTAAAGGCCACATAGACGGTGAATAAGGTAATCTACTGCTTACACATTCCTAGATGACTGACTCCACTCTCCGATGTAAACAAAAAATGCGAGTAAAGCGTGTAATTGTTGATCATTGGACAAAACGCGTCGTCTTACATTACGGCATGCCAGACTACATAAGTTTTCTTGACGATTCGGCAAAAATTGATTGGTTATTGGAAGTTATATTGTGACCATGCCTACCTCTACTATCTCTACCTATCATTTATTTCCTTGTCTTCAGAACTCTCCTAATACTACAAACACGGCTTGTCATGGGAGAGCTAAGAAAAACATTTGCTTCAATTCACCCAGTAATTCCTAGAGTTCTGTCAAGTTGGAATAATTATTCTACCAGAAAAATGGTAAAATGTTACCAATCAAATGCAACACCTTTGACTACTAAGACGAAAAATGTCGTAGACTGAATAAGTTTGCGATAAGAATATAAGACGAGCAAGTCGTAATGGTACACAACCATCTATTTGCGTGAAGTTTATCGTAAAGTAAGGAAACCAAATAAACGGCGTCAGATCATTCTTCGCTAAGACAATGCAAGATGCCACGAGTCTTTTCTAGCAGCCAACTATTTAAACAGTCAGAAAATGAAACTGTCTTCATGTGATATCTGAAGACTTCTTTTTGTAACCGAACGCCGAGAAGAGACCGCTTGGAGGAATAGCCGCATTTCAAAACGCCTTCAGAAACGAGGGTTTGAAAGTGTCTCAAGGGTGGAATGGAAAAAAAGCCATGACAAATGGTCGCAACGCATGTAAAAATTTGTTAAGGACAATATCCTGAACAACAAAAAGGCAGCTTTTCATGGCAAGTTATTGTTCTTACATTATTTGATATAAAATACAAAGTGATGCTGTACGTGCAAAAAGCTGACATTCGCTGACTTGAGCAGACGATTCGAGGAAAAGATCTTTATTATTTTAATACCATAACTAAGCCTAATGTGATGTAGAGTGTGAAAGAGTAGAGTGATGAAAGAGTGCCTGTAAAACCAAAAAAAAAAAAAAAAAATCTCTATCTACTCCCTTGTCCGTCCGTCCTTTTTAAAATTAGGTAAAAATAAGCTAGAAATCCTGCCTTTTTTACGCTTTCATGTGACGAACTTTCTTGCCTTAAGGTTTACATTGGAATGGTTGTGCCAAAGCAGAGTGTTGTCTAAAACACTCGGCACAAGCGATTACAAAAAACAAATCTTCAAATCCTCCTACTGCTAAGTGCTTGTAGTTAAGCAAAATTTAAGAATTATTTACCTTAGAGCGCGTTCACTTAAGACTTACTTCAAGGTCTTTAATAAATTTTAGTTTTTTTTTTTTCAAAATTTTTCAAAATAAAGGGTAGGACAACAAAAAAAAACAAACTTGACGTTCACACACTTTTGTGACTTCGAGTCTTTTTTTCGTATTTTCCAACTAATTTAACCCAAAGCAACGGCGTTGAACAAAACAGCGTTAAAAGAAACTAACGACAATAAATCAATAGATTGTAAAGAAAAAATTTCAATAAACTCAAACATCTACATACACACACAAACACACGGTAAGAAAGAAAGAAAAAAAAAGGAAAGAAACAAGATATGCAGAAAAAATCTAAATCCGTTGACTATAATTTCATGGTCGTAAGTAATCAGACAACGACGACTTCGCTTCGTTCGATCAAACTATAAAGAAAGGAGAAACAAAAAAATGATAAAGAAGAGGTTTAAGTGTATATGAGCTTGTGTTACGCATACTTATTTAAAAAGAATTATGTAAAGAATTTTTATGCACACACGCACACATAAAGCTTGATAATCAGACACAAATCAAGCTAAGTAAAGCAAACAAACAAAAACAAGTTGAAGTTGTTAAGATATGGAAGCAGATGAAAAACGACATACATCCATACATGATATTAAATTTCACAGCACGGTATTTACAGAACACTACACACATATATATATATATATATATATATTTATATATATATATATGCGTATCTCAAGCTTTGTCTGTCTTTTAATAGTGTACGCTGTGACTGAATACGACGATGGTAGGTCTGAAGATTTACTTATTTGTGCCTCCCTGAGTAGTTTTCTATACTGTAGCTTGATTACTTCAACAGTGGCGGCAACCGTTAAGTGTTTGACAAGCAGAAGCCGCTTAAATAAGAAACGAACAAAATATTGAGAAAAAATCACGCAGATACAAGCCATCAAAGCTGTAGGTGGCTTATGTCAAAAGTTGACATACAAGTGAACACATGAGTTGCCCTGTAGTTATTTCTTCTTCTGCTTCTTCTTTTCCTTTTTATTTTTCTTTTGCAATTTATTGTTAATCAGCCACCGAAAAAATTTGTAAACAAGTGGAGAAACCATATTAGGATAACTATTTGAAAATAATTTAATTTTGTATATAAAAAAGATGTGTCAGCGAACCGATTGAAGTGTATAAACATATCCGTCAAAGATTTTTACAAATTTCTTATTATTATTATTATTATTATTAATTTCGCCAGAGAAATGAATTCTAAGACTAAACTCTTAAAAGCACTAGCATCTAAGGCTATCGGCTTTTTTTTTTTTTTTTTTTTTTTTTTTTTAACAAATTTCTTAATTTTTGATGGATATGTGAAATTTAATTCCGACGATGTAAAATTCAAATTTTATAGATTCAATTGTTCTTTAATTTATTCACTAAAAAAAAAATAAAAGAATAAAATAAGGCATTGTTAGGTCAATGGCAACTTCATTACCGATTATGAATCAAAAAAAAAAAAAAAACAAACAAACATAAAAACGAACACTAATACTTATAGCTTAATAGAGACATTTTGTCTACCAATAACCAGGCATGACAGGATATTATATATATATATATCGGACGTAACATGACGTGATATGACAAGATTTTTTATGCATACCTCTACTACTAAAGCAAATGTTTCCCACCAAATTTTTTGGATAAAATGGACTCATAAAAGTATTACGTGTTAACACACGACGCGATGCTATGACGTTTGATGCTAAGGTGTGAGTTACGCGAATTCTGCTCTTGAAAAAACTCATAGATTTCTAAATGCAAAAGTCATGTACGAACCGCAGCGTCTGCTGGTAACATTGGTGGACCACTTACAATGTCAAAAATGGCGGAAAATAACTGCGCTGTATGTTGACATCTGTGACAGACACAGACGAAGTCCGAATTAATCAACTTAGGCATAGCATAATGTATAGAGCGTAATGTATAGAGAGGGCCCTTATGTTTAACGCTTGCAACTGCTTAAGTAGCTTAATCAGACAAAGTTCCCATGTTTAGCGGAATTTTTACGAGCGATTTCTGGCAGCCCGCAATTCGCAAGACCATCGTGCAAAACATAGGGGTCTACATCAGTCTCGCAGTACCATATAGGAAAGATTGGGTATGGTTCTGGCCAAGACGAGATCTATCCAACATCTCGAATCATTTAATGGCATTCGTCCTTGGCCGGTGCACCAAGTTTCGTCGAGTTAAATCGAATGTTGCGACTGGTAGGTTGAACAAAAGAAAACAACACGAACGGACGGACAGACAAGACGAAAAGGTACGTTAATGCCAAGTTCTTCTTGGTGTTGCATATACCCGCACAAACTTAATACGCGCTTGTAGCACCAGTGATGTAGGGTATAATTAAAATTTCCAAACAATGCACGGACGCACCCAAAGGATTTCTACAATCTCAAATAGATCAAGTGTACATTATACAACCTATGCATATTTTCGGATGCTCCGAAATGACTGCCGTAGCTTCTACACCACTTTATACTTATGATAGCAATTGCTGTTAAATAATCAAGCACAGGTTTAAGAAACTTCTTTATAAACCCAACATTTTTAACTATCATCGACAACATGTTATTCTAAAACTTTTTTCTGCATTTTTTTTTGCAACATGAGAAAGTCAATAAAAAAAACCCTATTAAATTTTTTCTTCGCTTTCTAGACACTTAAACAATACACTTTAACTGTCCGTATTCCCGTAGATTTTTTTAAAGGAAAAACAAAATTTTCTGTTGCTTATTTTGCATAAAAATCTCTTTACCGAAAACTTGAACGAGCAAAAAAAGAAAAGAAAAAAAAAATTTGAAGAAATATTGTATAGAAAAATATTAACAAAAAAAGAGAAGAAAAGAAAAAAAGTAGAAACGAAAAACGCGCGCCATACCATAGCGAAGCAGAATGCCTAACAAATGCAACAAGAAAAACTATTAGTAAACTTTAATCACTTAGTACGACTTTACCATACTATTGCAAGCCTTAACTTTTTTCTTAAGTGCACTCCTTTTCCTTGCTCAGATTGTCGGGGGAGAAAGAAGAGGGGGTGGAAAAAATTTATTCCATGTTTGAAAAAACGCAGAAAATAATCGGTTTTCCTTTTATTATTATAATTTTTTTTTTTCTTATTTTTTTTTTTTTTTGCCAACAAATTGGCGGAGCAAGAAATAATGATAATATTGCAAAAATAAAAAAAATTCTTCGAAAACTTTTTAATGAAATTTAATTATAAAGTTTGACAAATAAATACTTGCATAGAAGGGAAAGAGAAAGAATACAAAAAACGTGTGCAACACAACAATGTTTTTTTTTTTTTTTTAAATATATATATATTTATGTATATATGTATGTACATATTTATAGATATTCTAATAGGATAAATGCATTTACATAAGAATCGGAAGCTTAAGAAAGCGCCAAGTAATGATTTAATAATTTTTCACGAGTCAAATGCCAAAGAAAGAAAACATTGAAAACGTCAACCATGCTGTATAGATACGTAAAGCGTTCCTCATACGATTCCAGTTTGGTATTAATACAAAAAAAAAGCATGTGGTAGTGGATATTAGAATATTTGAAGCATGGTTTAGAACGATATTTGACGGATTTCCGAGAAATAATGTATAACTTTTGGTGCACTGAAGCAAGGGGCAGGGGCTTGTTCGACTGCAGCTTTCTTAGTTATTCTTGATACACTTATTTTGAAAATTTCACAAATTTGTCCAGGTGGCAACTCTAATAAATGGAATTAAAACTCGCATAACGACTGAAGTGATCATACATCACTATGTTTAGTTGAAAACTTGGGTCATCTTCAGAACAAGTAAGGCAAGCGTCCGTATTGTGCTTTGGAATCGTTCACTTGTCTTTTCCCGTCTTACGAATTTTGTATTTCGGATCAATTGTCAATTTTGTTGTAAAACATAGTCCTCAAGACATGAAAACCATAAAGAAAATTGCTTATGACTTGTTATGTGTCCGTGATACTGCTCGGAATACGACGTTAGAAGAACATGTTAAAACATTGCAGCAGGTCATGCTACATTACAAAACTGAAATGAACTGCTCCTCGCCACCATATAATTATTCATATAATGACTTTTCAAAGCAAAACGTAATGGGGGAAGCAATTGCCATAGCAGTCTGATCGCAGCCATTTTTAATAGCGTTAACCCTTGGGCCAAAACTTGACTACGTAGCGAGTGCCATTAAAACATTCCAAAAATTGCGGGCTGCAGGCTGAGTAAAAGAAAATCAGACGGACAGACAAGCTTAGAAAATCACAGTTTGAATCGAGCGATATAATAAAACGTGTGTCTAGCACCGCATACATCCATGCAAAGCGGTGCAGGGTGTAAAAATAGTGGCGTTAAAGTTAGTTAAGGTACAGCTTATCAGTGTAATCAGGCTACAGTTATACGCTCCCCATATTCTAGAATGAAAAGCATTTGTGCTGAATTACTGACTTAATGTTTTAGGTAAACGATTAATCGTTCTAGGCATAGTTTACAAATGAAAATGTTACTATAAACGGAATTTGACATATGTATCCGTAATTTCAAATTCCACTACGATGCATAAGACTGAACGAAACCATGACCCGCCATCTATAGGGTAACTATTCAATTTTCTTGACGGCTGGCCATAAAACATGTTTAATGTCGTCACATTCTGTCAGGTCTATCTGTTATCACGTTTTAATGCATTAATTATGCGCCATAAATGCGCATAGAGGTACACCCCTAACTACGCTTGCACTTCATGTTACGGCTTTTTGTTAAAATTGAAGAGAAATTTATAGCATTCCCCTGTGGTTGAAAATAACTTTAATTTAATTATATGGAAAGCACCATATGTGCTATTATTGTGGTGGTTAGAATATTGAAGGCACGAGTTTACTTCGACCCCGCATTACAATAAATTGTTCCCATGCTCTTGACTTTCCGATAAAGTTTGAGATTTTGTATAAGCATGTAAAAAGTATCCGGAATTAAAACAAGTAACGTATTCTTAAAAATTTGTTGCTCTTGCTTGCAATACAATTGACTCCTCCTCCTTGCATCGATTTTCTGTTTAACTGTTCATTATCTGTTCGTCTCTCCAGTCTTTGCTCATCTCTCCGCTCACCTCATATGGCTACTTTGTTTTCTCATATCTCCACTCCCTTCTCAACCCGACACGCTCTTCTCGTACCATTACCCTGTACGCGTACTTAAACTCGTTTATTAGGTCTCCGCACCCTTTTCATCCCTTCACTTTTTTTTCGCTTCTTCACTCTCTTCTCGTGCCAGTTCTCGTACTTCCGCTCGCTTTTTATACCTCCGTTCCTCTTCTTTCTTCTCAGTTTTCCCTACATTACCTCGGTAGGCTAAGGTAGGTAAGGCCTTCAGGTTGCTCGACTAGGCTTTTTTCTAAAACAGGAAAGATGCGACGGTTTCGTGTGACGCGAATCCTGTCCAAGTTCTTGCGCAGTGCTATATCGACCAAGCGGCAAAACACCTTACAGTTACATCACTATGGAAAGAATATTCTCGCACCTTGCTCAAACTCACAATGGTCTGTGTACCACTTTCTCGACTTTTCGATGGTTTTCTAGCTTGAAAATCGTTCAAAACGAGTCTAAAACGGTATAATATCTTTGGAAATAACAACATTGAGGAGAAGAAGAACAAGAAGCAGAATATGTAAGTTTTCTTTTGGATTCGTTGGTGGTACACTATCATATAATAGTAAAAAAAAATTATTAAATAGCAACGAGAGAGGTATTTTTTTGTTTATTTATTTATTTTTTTTTTTATTTTTCAATATTTTCAGTTCACTTATCTGCTTAACAATTTCCTTTTCCGTCTGAACGAAAAACACAATTACGCTATTAAAGCATATTTAAAATTCTAAAAAAAAAAAGCAAAAAAAAAAAAATAAAATTATCTTGAAATTTTTATCTATCTCGGTAGACACATACACACACACACAAACCTAAACAAAGCACCCAAACCACAGAAATAATTCAAAATATCAAGCGAGAAGAGCAAAAGGCTTGGCGTAGCATGTGCTGTATGCCCGTTTTGCCTTTAACATCTACGCTGGTATGGCTTTATGTGGTACGGTACCCTTTTGCGTTCAATGGTTTTTTTCGTAGATTAATTTACTGATTTGCTAAACGAAACTTATTAAACTCTGAAACGGGCTGCTGCTGTTATTGTATTGTCGCTGCTACTTTTGGTGCAGCAGTTACTTCGGTATTTTTACTTTGACTCCTCTTTGAATTTTCAGTGAAAAGTCGTCCCATAAAAGGATAGAGAGGCGTTCACATATACATCTGTGCGTTTATATGCATACATACATACATACATATGCGATCATTTTAAATGTGCTTAAGCGATACGAAAGCTAAATTGTGAAGATTGTTTGTAGTTACAAACAATTTAATACCAATTGAGCATTATTACCGCCACCAAAATTACAACAACAACAACAACAGAAAAAAAGAAAAGAAAAAAAACGACAATAAATCGAATTACAAACCATTTAGCAAGAAGTTGGGTATGTAGGCAGGCAATCCAATCAGTCCTACCTAGAATTTTTCGTTTTCGTCTTCGTCTTCGTTTTTTCTTTTACTTTTTATTAAAGAAAAAAAAAGAAGAATAACAACCCAAAGCTAATCATCTCAATATCTAAACAATAAGATTATTGTCTTTTATGCTCTTATTGAGTTGGGAGATTGGTTTGCCAAGCATAAACGCATTAACTATATATTCTATATATATATACATATCGTGTGTGGATGTTGCTGTGTCTGTGTCTGCCTTCGAATTTATTAATTTGGCTTTCATGCCATACAGAAACGAATTCTGATATAAAGACCATATGAGAGATGAACAGAAGTCAAATGCAGCCGCAGTGTGTATGTGTGTATGCTTAGCAACACGCGATGATTGGTTTTCATAGGCTTTCATATAGATCCACACGATAGACAAAAGTCGTTGTGGTAAGTTTATGCGGTTACCCGATTTGGTTTAGCTTCACTCTGTGCAATTCCTTTTCAAATCAATATATTATCTATGTTGCTAATAAATGCTTGGTGTTGCTTGTTGGTTTATGTTAGTTGAAGACTATTATGTATAAAAGTCTAATAAAACTTGCTTTTATTACTTTGGTTAGTTGTAACTGCTTTTGTGTTCTAATCAATTCCACTCATTTTGCATCAAATTACTAAAACTAATTTCATTCGTTTAACCGCCATCGCAAAGGCGTTCAGCATAAGTTTGTCATATCGTTTGTAACCACCGAAAGAGAAAGATTAAAAAGTGGATAAGTGTATAGTGCATAGTGTTAGCCATGGTTAGTTTACAATTCCGTTTGTCTGTCATTGAAATTTCCAAATCAATCCAAAATTCGTAAGAAATTTTATTATTTTGGGCTTGGGTGCTCGCCTATGCTCCTAACCCTCCCTCTGGCTTTTTGGCTTCCGGCTCCCTGTTGTCTAATTCTGCATATGGCCGTGCGGTTCGCGCAGAATTTGCTTTAACGTTTCCATTGCCCGTTCGGAAAATCTGCATGTGTCAGTATTCAAGATACCTATACTTTCCGATAATACCTGAGGGAATTATGACCTGTCTATGTCGATCTTGATTTTTTCTTCTTGATATGGCTCCTTAGTCCGTCGACAGTTTTCATAGTTTTTGGGGTTTCCCGCCGCCTTCCCGCCTTCGATGTTTGCCTATTCAGGTACCGCCAATATGTGCATCTTATTATGCGTCCCTAGATCATTGTTCATTCATGGTTTGAAGTACTCGATTACGTGCGAAAGATTACGAGGATTATTTACATCACAATTTATGCATTTCATTGTTTTGTTTTAGTTATGTCCGTCTGTCCGAATCAGGTCAAACGATTACACGAAAGCAAAAATTGATGTCGAAAACTGAAGCTGTATGCCCACCATCTAGCCTTGCAAAAGGATGCAATCTATCCTCAAGCAAATTGACAACAGCTAAAGAAATGAACAATAATGAAAGGGCCGGGAACTTGGTTGGACGAATTCTAAATTTTTTTTTTAAAAGTTTTTTGCATCAACAACAGAAGACATCACAAATGTTTTAATGCGAACAAATAAATGTGATTCGGCCATGCGATATTATATATATCGGCAGAGTGGTACAAGATAGCTCAATTTGGTCCTAAGCCGAATATTCCTTTTTTGTTTGTACTATTGATGATAGTTGGGATGGGGATGAGGGTCAGAATAAAACTTATTTCGTTCTTTTCAATTCTCTCCCTCCACCCCAAGGTGTGAGACGGAATAAGGCATAAAGATGTTGCCCTGAGCGTGCTATTGCCTACGTATTCCTCATTTTAGTTGTTAGGTGCACTGTATTGCACACAAATGTATTTCCAATACATCAGAACAGCGATATAAGAAATAAATTCCCATTTTTTATTATTTAAGCGGTAACGTTCGACTCTTACTATTCCTTCTCCTCATGCACTTTAGTCGCACCTTTTCGATAGTCTTCTGCATTCAATCTGCCACGTTCGATCTGCGCTCTGTTATAGCAACATCTGTGATATGCGCAGATAGATTTGTAGGTAGGTGTTGCTGCCATTTACGCTTTAAGTGCAATTAGGCTCCTTTACCTTATGACATGCGTTTATCAACTTTTAAATGTGCTTCTTAAGAAAAAATGAAAACAACAACAAGTAAATTAATTCATTAAATATAAGTTCTTAAAATGACTTCTGAAAACATAGAAATCCAGCCGCTCAACGTTTTGAAGACGCCTTTGCTGCCCCATATTCGATATTACAAATCGAAGACAATTCAATTGTTTCCCCCTCTGAAGTCGTAAATATTCAAATTACTTCTCGTTTTAAGCGTTTAGTTAGAGAGAGAGCGGATAATATTTGAACAAAGCTAAAGTGTAAACAACTTGTAAGCAGCTATAAAAACGTTCGACATCCAACATATGGAGGTAAAACATTGGAGGGAAATAGTCTTCAAAAAAAAAGAGCTGGACGTTCGGGGGCCTCTAAATTAAAAATGTGCACTCGATCGATTTTCTGTTTATGGTAAAGTGTTAACAATTTATAAGCGGCCATAAAAGCGCTCGACACCCAACAAATGGAGCTACAACATTGGAAGTAAGTTGTCTGGAAAAGGAAAAAGAGAATTCGACGTTCGGATGCCTCTGAACTAAAAATGCGCACTGGATAGTGAGAATTGAGTATATATTCGGATCTGATATGGAAAGTTAAGAAATTGTGTGTATCTAATAATTCAAATTCAAGACGAAACTTATTAAAATGTAATCAGTCAGTCATCAAAAATTCAGTGATTTTGGCTAAGTGATTTTAAATTATTTCTCCTAGAACGGATATCTTGCGTAGCTAAGCTGCAGTCGTTTCCGAGCCACATGGCTCGCTCACATGTTTTCAAAGAGCTCTCTTAAGATCACTAGGCTTTTAGAAGGAGCTTAAAAAAATATCAGTGCATTGTGTGGAGTGTGGCATAGACAAAAAAGGAGAGACGAACAAAAAATTCATGGGAGTTATATAATACCTTGCCCCAGTAAAACCATTTTGTGTAACATTTCATATATTGGTTTAGAGGACAATACCGACTTCTATCACATTATATGATGTTTATATGATATATGTATTGATCAATAGTTATTAGGCTCACTCTGCAGATTTTATGCAAATAATTTTGTATTTCATCGATTTCTTTTACTTTGTTACCAATGTGTAACTTTTGCTTATTGGGACGCGATAAACTATTAAATTTTATATACGAAAAAAGCACAACCGCTGCCTAAGGTAAGGATAAATTTGTGATATTTACGATTAGTATATACGGTTAGTGTAAATTTCTATGTCAAATATGCCCTAATTGACCAATCATTAATGAAGTCGTTGATAGTATGATGAGTCATGACATTGCTAAGGAATTAAATATCGATTACAAAGCAATTTAAAACCATTTACGTATGGCTGGAAACACACAAACTCGAAGCATGGTATTTAGCTTTCACTTGAATTCTTAATGGCACAGACAGACAGACGGAATTGACAGAATTTCTCTCAGCGAATCGCTACCGAAAAGTGACAGAAACATCGTTCGAAAAAGGTCTGGTTCAAAAGCCAAAATTCATGGAAGGGAATCGCATACAATCAGGATCCAGATGACAATCCCTATTGTCCGCCATGAACCACATTATAGTCAGCCGTCGAAAAATACTACGATCGATCAAGAGAAAATGTATGTCTTGCATCATCACAAGCATATTTTTACTGACCGAGTAGAAAATAAAAAAGGGTTTGGTTAGGAACTGTGGAACTGCTTGTTCACCACCAATTATCGTTTTTTCACTTTCTAAAGAGCTTTCTTCATGGTGAAAAGCTGATTTCCTGCGATAATTCCTTTGTCAACCTTCTAACAGATATACCAAAGAAGTTCTAAGAGGTTATTACATGGAAGGGGTAAAACGAAGCCAACACTTCCAAACTCATATCAAGTCGGTGTTTGTGGTTCAAATTTCATTGCGATATTGTGTACGTGATCGCAGCTTTACTAAGTGCTCAGTCGATAAAAGCCCTCAACCTCTAGGTGGAGGTCACTCGCTATGCCTTTCTCCCTCGTCGCTTCTTCTTTTTTTTGTATACGACAAGCCACTCAAGGGTTGTCCTCTATACGTGCACGCACAATAACGCTCAAGAAGGCCTTCCTACCGTCACCCTGTTACACATGTTTAGGAGAAATCTCTTAAGTGATTGGTCATGTTAGCAAAACAAAGACAATAGCGGTCAGTATGCACTTAAATAAATTTCATTACGAAGACAAGAAAAATTGGATAAAAAATTGACAATACATTTAACCAATCTATTATATCTCGTTACAAAATGAAAGACAATGATTTAAAAATTTATCTTTTTCCCACATTTAATTTGGAATTTTTTACACACTTATATATATATATATACATATATATATTATCGGTTTTGGCTCTGTGGTTGAAATTTTTGTTTTAAGGCAAAGTGCGAAATTTTCTTTACCACCAACGGTTTCCTTTGGACATTCTACTTAACCCAAGTGCCAATTACATATTTTCTACGCAAGCACGTATTCATACATAACTCTGAGTGATGTTTTTTTTTTTTTTTTTTTTTTTTTTTTTTTTTTTTTTTTTTTTTTTTCAACTTCTGATTGCTTAGCAATACTTATTGACTTTTCCTAACTGCATTTACAAACACAAAGCCATAATAATTTGATTACAAAATTCCTACCAACACTTCACAAAGAATACTGTTTTCTCCTACGTCTGATGAAATTTTCTAATCTTAAACATATGTTTGACTATATAAACATTTATACAGATATACATATAAAATGTTGGTATATATTAATGTGTATAGGCATGTGAGTAAGCGAGTGAATGAAGTCTGTCGAAGAAACCCTTTTTATGAGAAGAAAAAATTTTTAATTAAATGTGGTTTCTTATTCGGGTTAACCAACAAATTCAAAATATAACAAAAAGAAGGAAAAAAAGCTAAAAAAAAAAAAATTATGTGTATTTGTATGTCATTCCATTAGTATTACAACTAAGATAAGTATGTAAATGTATGATTGCAGTCAAAGCATGCATGCTTATGTCACATATGTTTGGTATTAGATTTTTATTGTGGTTTTTAGACAACTGAGACAAGAGAAAAAATTATTTTGTTGTTTTTTTTTTTTTATTATTTTTGTTTTTATATATATAGAAATTGTCAAATTATTTCCCTTTTTATCTATCTGTCGGTCTGTCTGTCTCTCTGTCATTTCATTTCAACAATAAACGCCTACATTGGATTAAAGCACACACAGAAAGAGAAAAACATATATCTATATATATATATATACATATATATATATACATATCTATATATGTGTATGTGTGTTTTTTTTTTCTTTCCACATCTCTTACTACCACATCGCATTAAATACTTAAAATGGCTTTTTTATGTTTTTTGGTATTGAATTTAACCACAAACGCACAACTGTGCTTACAATAATACATATGTTTGTAAATAAATTACTTATATATATATTTATGCATATAAGTATATATGAAGTAAACATGTTCGTGTTTTACTACAACATATTATTATAATTTGAAGCAAATGTGTGTGTGCGTATGTGTGTGTGTATGTGTATGTATGCGTGCAAAAACTGTGTGAGCGGGTGGGAGTTAATTGTGTTATTTAAATTCTTTCAATTCGATTTATGGTAAATTTATTCTTAAGAAATTTATGGTTTTTCAAAAACAATACTAAAGGGAGAGCGAATGATAAGCATTGGTTGATGAGAATGTGTGTTTAAAAAATTTATTTATTTTGTTTTTTTCTTTTTTTTTATGCTTTTTACACTCATCATTCACAAGATTTTTAGGGGATTGACTTATGTCTGCTTGTCAACCTGTCTGTCGGTTTTATCATTTTTCCTTTTATAGATATTACGAGCTCAAAGGCAAGAAAAAACTTTAATAAGAGTAAAAAAAAAAAAAAAAAACAGAAAAAGCGTACATTTGCTATGAAATCGCCAAACTAGATTTCTTCACTTAGATCGTGTACATAGTAATGCAACTAAATGCAATGCAACTTGTATTACATAAAAGGGGGCAACAGATACATGAGTTTATAGGAAGTGTATTTGCCGTAGGTTAAGTTAGTTGAATAACTTCAACTGAGGTTAACCAAAATTGCACTCGAGCTTGTGATCAAATGAAAAGATTTTATCCAAAGTTCGGTTGATGCTCGTAAATTATTCTTTGATAGATGAAAGTTTTGCTAATTCGCAAATCCTTTGACGAGGACTTTTTTTCATTCATGTTTAATCAGTTCAACTTTTCGTAATTGTCGCACAGAAGCTGCTCTTACTCGTAATAGATAAATGCAAGAATTGCTTTCATAATGAGATTGTTGTTAATAATTGTTTGCACGTTCTTGGTAACCTATAGAATCTTCTTTCTGTTTGTACGTAATTATTGTACATAAATAATTAATTTTCATTTTAATTATCGCCATAACTACTTTCGTGGCATGTCAGGGTCAAGTTGGCAAAGTTGTCTATCGTAAATATACAACAAAACAATGCAAAAAGTATAAAAATACAGGTGAAAACACTATAGTGCAGCAGATACAGTTATTCAGGAAGTGGTCGAAAAACTGACACGAATCGATTCAATAAAAAGCATTCTTGGGCCAAGACACGTCAGTGTACTAAATTTGATCAAAATATCTCAAAAATTGCGGTCACTAAGTTGAACACAAGAATATAGGACGGACGGACGGACGGACAGACAGACAAACAAGCTTAGATCGATTCCGAAAGTGATTCTGATGGGTTCAAAAATGATTCTGAATCGATTGCTAGAATAACAAGTGTGTCTACCTGAAGTGCTTTTGGGTGTGGCAGGCCTCTGTACATACTTAATATTTTTTTGTATTACTAATGATATAGGATATTAAAGCACTTGGTCATGAAACTTTCATAATATAATTTAGATTACTATAGATGTGGCGGATGTTAATTGTAGCGCATCACTCAACAGGTTCCTAGGATGCAAGGTTGAAGAATGAAGGTCGTCACTTTTTACAAATTCTTATGCTTTCAACATTATGTCAACCTTCACAATTTCATGGCTGGCTCATACGTTACCACGCAAAACAATCCGGATGAGTAACCGATTAATTAAGAACCGCGATTACCAAGTAAGTGCTCGCGGGTTCAAATCCTCGTGGGATAGAGTTCACTTTGGTCCGTAAAGACCCAACACTGGGAGGGATTGGGCATACTCTCTAGGTCGCGGTCACCACTTCCTTATTTTTTTCTTTCCTTTTCTTTTCTCACTTGTTTCTGACTGTCAGCGTGTTAAGCGAATAAAGGACATCTGGTGTGGAATTGTTCAGACAAAAAAAAAGAAAAAAACAAAACAATAGCTTGACAAGGGTCTTTTGCATTCTACTTCACCAAGAGAAAGTTATCAAGGGTCTGATAGCCCCAATACGACATTTGTTCCAAAAAGCATTAAAAACCGTTTGGAAAACCATGAAGACATGACATAGCTGACACTTTAATGCTATCAGAGATAGTGTATTTACTATTTTGCATGAAAATTTTTCCATGAGGAAGTTCTGTTCCAAGTGGGTGCGCGGTGGCTCACTTTTAACTGGTTAGGGCTGTTCAGATGCGATTAACAGGATTTTTCATGCGTTATGCGCCAATAGATTAAACATGGATTCATCATTGCACTCCGGAGTCAAATCTGCAAGCGGCCAAGTAGACGGCCAAAGTCACCCAAAGCTACTAAAACGGCAAAAGTCGGCTGGGAAGCCTATGGCGTGCCCAATTTGGGATGCGTAGGGTATAACAAGCATCAATTATCTTAGAAAGGTCCAAAGGATTAATAGTAAATTTTGCATAGCACTGAAGGGTAAATTTAAAAATTTGGGGCCTGGATTACAAAGAAAAAAATGCTATGTCACCAGTTGATCACAACAATGGCAAGATAGCACATATTGCTATTCGAATTGCTTTCATGTCCATCCTATTCTCCAGATTTAACCCTCAGCGGCTTTTACTTGTGCGCGAATCTTAAAAGAAAAGCTCGCGGAATGGAACTATGCCTCTAATGAAAAGAAGCTCGCCGGAGCTGAAACGTATTTCGAGAGATTGGAGAAATCATTCTATAAGAAAGGCATAGAAATATTAGAGAAGCATTTGAATATATCCATTAGCTTGGCAGAAGATTCTATTAATAAAGACAGTTAAACTTTGCCCTAAAGATGTTGTTTGATTAGTGATCCTATGGTCTTATTGAGCGATGCATTATTTATGTTGAGTCATTTTCAATTGGTGTCGAATCTGTCTTAAAAGCTTAATTATAGAAATTTTTTCACAATTTGATATAAAGCAAATATAAGCCCATTAGCGTAATAACCTTATATCAAATCATATGAACTTGAGCCATCTGGTCTAATATTTTACATGCGCTTCACGTGTGGCAAGAAAATATTTGAAATTTGTTCGTCGTTCGAAATATCTACGATACAAGTATTTTCCTATGAGTTTTCGCGTTCAGTTTTGATGCGCACCGACCGCCTCAGGTACTGAGTTTGTTTGGTGTTTTCAAAATCATTCATCATTTACTCTCTGTTTTTGGATAATAATGTGTTTTAAAAAATATAAATTCGAACTTTGCGGAGATCACTTAGTACGCAGATATATTTGCACATTCTACGAATATATATGCATATGCTTGCACGCAAACATTCACACACATTTAGAAATGCCAAGGAATAACTATCAATCATGAATTTTGACCATGACAGTTGAACTCTCATTGTCTTTCTCGGAATATGAACAACAATAACAGCAAACAAGAAAAGAGCAGAGACGAAATAAGCTATAAGAGTGCCGTAAATGGTCATAAGACGGACTGTTTCTTCTTGTAAGAAACGCTGACCATAAGGCATAACGTTTTCGATTTTAACGCTAATTTCAGATTCACATTTGTAACGCAATAGCGACATAACATAAAGTTAAGCACACACGTATAGTTATGCGGTTTTCTCTTTGCCTTGCTGACTGAATAACTGACTGACTGACTCACTGACTGACTGACTGACTGACTGACTGACAAACGACTGAATACAGTTTTGTTTGTTTTACTATTTTTGTTCGAGCCACGAACAAACCCATCAAAGCATAATGTTTGCGGTTAATTTCCTAGATGCAACAATGTTGCGGTTGCTTTTGCGCTATAAGAACGGTTTGCAAACTTTTAGTTGAATTATTTGTTTGACTTGATTTTGCTTTAATTTAAGGCACGTTTTACAAAACTTTACTACAAAAATAAAATATAAAATGAATTCAATCATTTTGTTTTGTTTTATTTTTTTTGTAAATAAGTTAACCTTTAAGCCTAACCGCCAAACCTTTCTAACTTTAAAACCGCCTCAACATCGTAGCGTCGTAGGGTTTATTGCTTCAGGTTTCATTTTTATAGCTCTGATATTGATGATGAGAGAGAGATGATTGATTACGTTTTGATCGTTAAAGAGTTTTTTCTCGTCTGTCAGTGTACTAGGCATGTATATATATATATGTCTTTGCGATTGTACATCATCATGCTCATCATTTTATGAACTTATAATAAAAGTCATGATTTCTTTCGTTTTTTTTTTTTTTTTAAATGTAGGCAGCATTACTGCACTCGCGCACAGCGAAAAAAAAAAAAACCTTTAATAATCATTGTACGATATCATAACAATGAAATCTTTTGTTTCTTCTTCTTTTAAGGCTTAAGTAATAATATACATAAGTTACCTTCTACACGTATCCAAATATATATATATAGAAATATTCAAGAAAGCAAAAAAAAAAAAAAAAGAAGAAGGCAACGAAAATCAGATAAGAATGCGTTTCGTTTTTATATTATTGTTGTTTGTGTATGCTGTCAGTCGTCTTCTGCTTATTTTCTTAACATCATCATGATTGTTGTTATTCTTGACTGCTTTGATTTTCTATCAAACCAACAAAAAAAAAAAAAAAAAAAAAAAGACAAAAGCATATGAAAAAGGTTTTTGAGGTTTACGTTTATATATACAGCTGTTAGGGAACTTTAATCATTAACCAGTTATTTGATTTGTTTGCTTTTTGTGTTCATTGTGTTATCGTTTTTTATTTTTATTTCCTTTTTTTTTTTTTTTCTTTATCAAATTTATTGACTTTCGGATTAAGGAAATTTTTTTTTTTATTGTTCTTTCTTGACTTTTTTTTTGTTTTAATAAAAACAGGTGAGAAAGGTTTACTCGTTAGAATTCACCACCTGGCATCAAAATATTCATTAGCTTAACACTCAATTTATCCGATGATGTTCAATAAAATTGGAAATGTTGGGAAATGTTTTATTAGTGGTTTTTAGTAGTGACCACGATTCTTGCTCGAGGATAAATATTTACTAATTTTCTCAAAGATTATCAAATTAAATTATATGTATATATATGTATATATGTATATGGAAGAGTGCAGACAATGCCTTAGTAGACGTAGCTAATAATTTACAAAGAAAACACTTTGGATTGTTATCAGCGAGTTGATCTTCAATTTTATTATCTTGATTTTTATTTTTCTTCAAAAATTTTTAATCAATCTTTTTTTGATTATTCAATGCAATATCGTACCCATACATAGTACACATCAATATTGTTTCTTTTTATACCTTACATCTCTTGTGGTACAAGGATATATTAAGTTTTTATGTATGTGCATGCAATACATAGAAAGATTTGGGAAGAATGCTGCTTGATTCATCGACTCATTCTCTGAATTGATTTAAACTTGTCTGTCGGTCGGTCTTATTATTTTGTGTTCAAACTACAGATTTGGATGGGTCCACTTTTTCGACCCTTTTTCCCATATAACGCCTTATTTTGAAAAATCATTATATGAATAAATGGCGGGTAGTCCAATGTATTTCGTGATGAGTCTTTTTACTTGTTTAATCCTAATCTTATCACGATGTTGTTCTCAGTCACTTATGAGAATCCTGCAGATAATTAAAATGTTATTTTATTATTATATCGAAACAAACTTCGTAGTCTGGATACATGGTCGTAACGAAGGGTGTAGAGGCTTTGCTAGAAAACAAACATTGTGGCTGCATAACATTCGAAATTGGACTGGGCTGCGACCTGCACATTATAACGGCTCGATCGAGAAGAATGACAATCGCCGTTGCACCTAACTAATCTTCGAAAGCTCCGATCAGCTCTGCCAATTCATATAACATCAGCTATATAATATAAGTCGAGCTAATGGCCTATGTAAGAGCTAACTTCAAATGCGATAATTATCCGGCTTCCATGTCGTCTTTTATCTTCATCTCAGAAAATAATGCAAAGCTTAGCAGCCGGTAATACGCAGTGATAAGCTTAACCCTGGCTATCAGAACAAAACCAACTTGCGAAACATTTGCTGCTCACAGTTTACATTATAACAACATGTTATCACGTTTTTATTTAAGCGAATCACATATCTGATCCTAAAGCATTTTTAAATTGGATTTTTATTTAACAAATCTTTGGTTAAAATCTCAAATTGGCTCAAGCCCGCAAACGAAACCGGCTTAAGTAATTTACATTTTGCACACACAAACATGGGGAATATTTCTCTAAAAGATGTAAAGACAAAAAGTTATTACACTCAAATAATTAACTGAAACTTTCAAACAGATTCATATCGCACTTTCCTAGCTTTCCATAATCCATATCCTTTATCTCGTATCTTTCATCTTTGCATATTTAAAGTTGTTTGCAAGATCAACTGTAGCATTTAATAGCTTCAATGGTAATTTACCTAATTGCTCTGAGAATGTTATCTTAAAAAAATTACTAGCAATGATACATATCAGGAACAACAACAACAGCAAGAGCAAGATACATATCAGGAACAACAAGAGCGAGAAAAGAAAGAAAAAAAGGAAAGAAAAAGAAAAAAAACTTTATCTTCCCATCTCAACAACTGTGCAAAATTATTACATTAACGTCATCAACGTCACCGTCATCATCATCATCAATAATACATTAAAATTGTTATGCATTAGGGCCTTAATACCATGCAGCTAATGAAACCATATGCTGTGGGCATTTGAAAGAAACATATATTACGTAGAAAAAAGAAACAAAAACAAAAAAAAAAAAGAAAAGAAAAACATTAAATAAAAATTAAAACATTAGGAAAGTTAGTACGAAATAAAAAAAAATAAATAAAGGAAAAAAAAAAGATGAAAGAAAAAGCATTCACACAACTTATCATAAAATAACCTAAGGCGTGGAAATAGTTAAAGTAAAAGAAATAAAAAATGAAAAAGAAATCCACCACCACCCATCAAACATTTTGAAGACATGATGGATATTTTATGTTAGGCGGTTCCATAGCAAGCACACACATGTTGAATACACACACGTATGCACCATATGTAGTATGTAGATGAAAGCAAGCGAGAGATTAGATAAATGCATTTACATATAAATTCCTATGGAAAACTTTAATCCAATCTTTTACTGTTATATGTAATCAAAATGTTGTTTGAGTTTTTACATTTTTTAAACCTTTATTTAACTTAACAAAGTTTCTTTTTACAATTTTTCCTCCTATTAAGCAACTTAAACTAATAAAACACAATAATTTTGGAAACTTACCGGAAATTTTCGCGCACTTAGTATTCGTAAGTTGTCTGCAATGAAAATACAAATGCACAAATGTATTATTTATAATTCAAAGATGACCTGAAAAGTGGGTCTGATTAAATGAGAATAGAATTGTAAAAAGCTTCAAATAATAATTACTGTTAATGTAACATAAACATTTTCAGGTAACAGAAAGTCGAATATTTATTACTGTTCTCATAGCATTGCCCTTGGACAGATGTCCATTCCCTGGATCTGGATACGTGTAAAACGATGATGGTCAGAAAGAAGTGGGGAAAGAGAACATAAACGGCCGCCGTCTAGTGGGTATGTATCTAATCATGACCACTCACAAGAGCTACGACCAAGTATGGTGACCATTTAGAGATATAGGAAGTGTGGTCGCATACGACCTATACCGAGGCATAAACCAGGATGCACATTACTCGGGTTTTGTCCATCTTAGCACTTGGTTAAGCATTTTGAGGAACATGTTTTCCAGATTTCTGGAATTGGAAATTACGTCAGGCAGCCTGCTAGCGATCGTACTAATGCATACCGAAGGATGGAAGAAATGCCATTGATTTTTTGCAAGACATCGTTCGACATAAAGCCATGTGAAGGCGACATCCAAACCCCTGATCTCAGGACCAAGAATCCATAAGGATCCATCTCAAGATAGAGTGAGAGCAGTTCCGGGATGGCTTTACACCCGGTGCCGGGCTACTAGTTGGCAGTGCGCTGCCACCACATCTACTAAAAGAAAAAGCAAGTGTAGTTGCAAGCGGGAAGTGTTGTGTCTTTTCCCGTGGAGCACTTACTAGAGCTACTGCAACCGAGTATAGTCATCAAAGCACACTGAGATTTTAACACGTGAATACCGATGTGCTAGCAAGGAACGGCCTTGAAGTTTATTGCATAAGCGATAATCGACGCCCCCGCAATCCCCATGGGAGGCGACCGTACCACTTTCAAGCAAATGTAAAAGCAATGGCTAATGCGCCACTTTCCGCAATGGACAACTCTGGCGAGCTTTCTCTTACAAGTCATTGTTTAACGTCGCCACGAAACGTCGGAGCAACTACAGCCATCATGGTATTCACCGAAGGACAATTCGATTAACTACATATCGATTTCATGGTATCTACGATGCGTATTGCTTTTGATGCGATAATCGTATTGTTGTGTTTACTATAAAAAAATTATTTAGTTTTGAAGAAAAAAAAAAACTTTAAAATCAATATTGCGAAGAAAATTGCTATATGCCATAGAGAGGAAGAAAGGACATTTCATTCTAAAGTGTATCCTGCATAAAGGTTTTTTGACTTTTTTTTCGACTCTTTCATTTTTCCAATTTCCTTGTACATTTCATTGCTAGAGAGCAGAAAACATTACTCATTACTCATCGCACATGCAAGCACAGCTACATATATATATATATATATATATGGAGCAGAGACTCTTATAAATTAAATGTTCACATGAAGGTATGCCGGCGAAATATAAAATATTGTATAACATTGTGTATGTGTGTGTGTGTGTGTATTTGAACGCGCTCATACACATGTATCAATACATATGTTCTCATGTGTAAACAGTTTGGATAAATTTGTTGTGTTATTTTCCTTTTATTTCCCGTTTCTTTCTTCTCTTCTTTTGTCGTTCAATTGCTTGGAGTATGTCTAGAGCAATAGCAACAGCAACAGCAGCAGCAGCAGTAGAATAAATTGTGCCCATTAACCATGTTTTAATGTGTAATGACTATGTATGTATGTATGTATGTATATATGCGCCACACAGTCATCATTAAACACACACGCAAAAGCACGCTTATACACACATACAGGGAACGACGAGTATCGCACTGTTTGCTTATTGTGGATACATAAACATATGAATGATGCGTTTGCCTTTTTTGTAAAACCACTTTTTCTTTTTCGCTTATTTTTCTGCATGTGACGAAATCAACTTGAACTGAAAACTTTGTTAGCAACATTGTTAAACAATATTGAGTTTTGTTTGTTATTTCAGCTTTTTTTTTTTTTTGTAATAAATATAGCAATGCTTGCATATGAAAGACAAAAAACAAACCTAAACGATAGGGAAAGACGTAAACACACCGTATACCGTAAATTCATCGTAGTTGGAGCAGTGTTTGTATATAATTTTTTTTTTTTTTTTTTTTTGGTAAATGAGGTGAATTAATTCTTTGTTTGGAAGTGTATGTGTATCAATGTGTATATATATATATCCAAAAAGACATATATATGTGTCTGTGTTTGTATTTGTATGACTGAGATCCCATAGGCAACAACACTGCTACCGCCATAAAAAGTATATGATATATATGTCCTCGTTTTGGTATATAATTCTCTAACACCCTTAAGGAAAAATGTTGAAAAAAAAACCAAAAAGTGCTAAATTTTCTTTGCAGTAACAAAAAAAAAAAAAAGAAGTAAAACAAAACGGTCTGGAAAGTTTTCTCTTCACTTTCGAAGGGACCACAAAAATCTTTAAAATTACTTTTGCTTATATGCATTTAAAAGGCTTGATATGTAAATATTTACATTTGACCCCAAGAGCTATTTGCTTAAGCATAACTGCTGAACTTAACAGAAGAGAAGTTTTAATATCATTACAAGACCACCACCATCGGAGTCGTTAAAGAAAAATGAAAATTATATTCCAAAACCGAAAACCTTGGAATACTTGTTTAAAACCTTAACTTATGGATTTCTGCATTGACGTTTTTCGTTTTGCAATTCATAGTTCATTAAACTCGAGTGTTTGTGCGGTAACTGAGGCATGGGGATGAGTGATAATGATGATAAAATTCTTGCATTATACTAATGCTATGTAAATATGTAAGTTTTGTACAATTTTATTTATCTTTTAATGTGCAAATACTGCATGCTTGATTGAATAACCATGTCTCCCTTAGTTATCAGTAAATTTCAATTCAAAATTTACAAAATAATTAAATTTTAACATTAAACTGGAACATCATGCATGCATGATCCATCATTAAATTGAGTCTTATCTCGAAACATAATTTCGTAAATGTATATGAAATTTTTATATTTGACGTAAATTCTTCAAGCACGATTTAAGGTGAGTGTAAGAGTTTCAATGGCGATGGGAAGGTTTATTCTAAATGTGCACGTGTGCACGTGTATGTATCTCTCATGTATATAAAAGTGATAATTACTGTAATTTAATAATTAATACGTTCTCTCTCGTGACATATTCTGTCGTTCTTGAGGTACATGTTGAAATAAATGTGTACATATGAACTCAGACATGCATAAATGTTTTTCATATGTAACATTAATTTATGTACATTTCACATGCAAAATACTTATGAACTGAAGGGTGATTTGAAAAAATTAATTAATTTTTTTTTTTATTTTTTTTATTTTTTATACCCATTATTGCAGTGGGAGTAAATATTTATTTTATTACTATGCTCATAACATCCAGAAAGAGGCATCACACATACGCTGCCATACTCATTTCTCAGGCCGTCTACGGTTCTCTGTGTTACAAGAGGACAAAAGTAAGGTTGAAAAATTTCATAGAGTTAATTGATTTCAACAATATATGTATATATGCTGTGTGTGTGTGCGTTCGTTTGCTTTGCTGAGTTATGTTTCTTTCGTTGCCTAAACTTTTCAAAGCTTAGACCCGTTTTCGGGTAAACGTTAACGCTTCAATAACATTGAAAATTATCCAATATTTGTACCAAAGCAATTCATTCGATTAAAAAAAATACATGCATGCTAAGGGCAGTTACAGTAATAGTAGTAGTATTCCTGATAACAAAACAATTGAACATCTTTTGAAAAAGTAATTAAAGCGTATAACACATTAATTTGACTTTCAACCACAGACCGGTCCGGCCTGTAATATCAACAAGTCTGCAGTAAACAAAAGGATGATAAAGGGACAGAAAAGAAGGCAAACAGATAAATACGAAGGCAAGGAAGGACGGACAGACGAATGGGCAGACAAAGGAATGGATGGACGGATAGAAGGACAGACATATGAATGGAAGATAGGAGGACGGAATGAACAAATGAACGGAAAGGCGAACTGATGGATAAATGAATGGACAGACAGACAGACGGACGGATGGATAAACAGGCACGCAGCCTCTGGGATGGATGGACAGAGCAATGCACGAGGACATGAACGGACAGACAAGCGAGTGGGGGGGCCTATGAATAGGCGGACGAAAGAATGAACGGACGAAGGCAAAGATGGACAGATACACGAACGAAAAGATAAGTAGGGGGACAGCTATGTGGATGGACAGACATATAGACGCATGGGCGAATGGACAGACGAATAGATACACGCACAGACAAGTGGACGGATAGACAGACAAAAATCAATTGATAAAATAAAAACTGGTTCCATCCCAAATCGTTTTCGGTATTACATATATCCGCAGGAACTTTGCGTTCCCTTCTCGCAGTCGATGTAGAGTATAACGAATTAAACATGTAACATGTAATGTGTGCATTGTTATTGCTATTCGTAGCAAAAGCTTTTCCACTTTACATTTCGTAGAATTTTTATTGTTGTTAGGGGATTTAGCATGTGATGTATCTTTAAATATATACGTATGTGTCAGTTCGATGTACACGACCAAGAGTTTATTCGGCAAGACTTGAAATCTTTTATATTAATTTTGTTAGAGATGCCGTGACAATACATGCAATAGTGCGACACTACATGCCACATATAGTTTAGGCTGAATAATTTGGCTCTGAGCTGCTCCCATAAATGGTTATAGTAATTGCAAAGCTCAAGAAACTAAGGTGGCGAACGCATAAATATTCGTTTCGATAACTTGCAAGCAATAGCAAGTATCGATCTCTAATTGCGTGTCCATACGATATTTGACAAGCCCCTAACGAACCAGCCAGTATGCCTACAGTTATGGTATAATATTATTAACTTCCATTGAAATGCATGATGTTCGAGCTTCGATTGAAGGCTAATGCAATTTATTTTATGAGTTCAATGAGTTCAATTGTCGAAAAAATATTTATTGCATTGTATTTTATCATTCTGTATGTTTTTTTAAGTTGATTCCATACATATATATATATATATATATATATAAATATATATATATATCTACATGCAAAGCTCTCACTCATTGTTTTCCATTAATTAATTACAATGTTCGTTAGAAATTAATTTAAATCTTTGTTCCCTTTGTCTAATTTATCCCAAAAATGCATGTTTGCATAAATTAAGATCTATTGTTCCCGCTCGATAAGAAGACCAAATATTTCTATAATCGGCCGTTGAATGAATGCACACCAAAACAATTTACAAAAATATAATTTAATTATTTGCATATTATTAGGCGCTTTTTATAGCATATTTTTGACTATTGAAAAGATAACATTTATCGGTTTTTTTTGTTTTTTTTATGATTGTGTTTGTTTTAATACCAACTAAAACTTATTATTTACTAGTCACATACTTTTACACACACTATGAAATCATTTTAATGTTAAGCCTAATGGAAAACAGAGATGGCAGAATGTTTGTGCTCTTTCCTTTTTTGCTTTAAATATATTCTCTCTAATGGTAATTATTTTATAGTTATACTATACTATGCAATTTTAATAGCATTTTAGGCGCATAGAAATTTTAGAAAATATTAAAATATTCAATAAGAATATTAAACAAAACATATTAAAACAAGCAACCATTAATTGTTTAATTTATGTTTGGTATCGGTCAAGTGGTAAACTTAACAATCGTCAACCTTACCAACTACCCGTAAAAACATTTTCTGCTATGGGTAGGGACCGTGCAAAAAGCAAGTGAAAACATAACTTTTTAAAATAAGGCTTTGTATGAGAAGTGATCAAAAAAGTGTTCCGGGTCGAATCATTTTCAATAGCGTTCACCCTCGAATTTTCTTTTATACAAAACAAAAGTGACAACTTGTAGTGCAATACTAGCATTAAATACCCTACACCAGCCTATAGTTAGTCATACAAGGGAAGTGGTCGAAAAAGTGATCCGATCCGAACAATTTGCAATGGCGTTTGTGTGTGGGCCCAAACCTTACGTCTCAAAACTTGCGATTTGCAGGTTGAAAACAAAAATACAAAACAGATATACGTACGGACTAGCTCAGATGGATATAGGCAGCCTTTCTAAATCGATGGGTATAATCTACCTCAAGTCTCGGTGTTCCGTACATGCATTCAAATTTAACATACCAATGTACCGTAGCGGGTGGGAGGAAGGTGGAGAATAAAAACGTTCAAAAACTTCATAAGTAGCAATGACAAGTGATTTACCCAACATATTAGCAAAAAAAAAACTTATTTTACGCGGCGGAGATTGACGCCACAAAAAATTCTCCTTAAGCAAATAAGCTATCAAGTTTTACGAAAGAGCGAGAAAGTGCTTTCCAAATAAATGATTAAATATCACATAGACACGTTTTAAAAAAAATTTAATTTCTCACTTTGCATGTTGATGTGAAAATGTACTTCACTTATAAAGTAAAAATAATTCGAACAAAACAAAATAGGTCGCATAGAATCAATCGCACAGACAACAAGAAGAAGAAAGAAAATAAGGAGAATAAAAACACAATAGAGTTAAATTTACTTTCTTATATGAAAAAGAACGTAAAAAAGAAGGTACTTTCCGAACCATAGTTAATAGTGTTCGACCTTGGACCAAAACAAGTCAGTGTACAGTGATTTAAACAATATAGCTCACACATTGCAACCTATACTTTGAACACACGAAAACAAGACGGACCGACGGACGGACGATCTTACACGATCTGATTCTGAATCGAGCAGTCTATGAAAAGGTGGGCCCTTCCGAGGGTTGCATACTTCTGCTCAAACATAATGCACGTAGGATGTGGTGTACAGTATTGGAAGCGCATTAAATAATACCTGTTTAAACACAGGTGTAAGTGTAATATGTTACAGTAACATATTCCCTCAATTTATTGTAAACGAGTGTGTCATTACATTCGGGAGAAATTATTATTTAAACAAAATTAAAGTCATTTAGCACAATATACGCCTCGTTACTAACTAGTTTGTTCAGGGGAAGTTTTTCCCGGAATATTTCTATTAAATTAAACAACTAATAAGGAAAAAGACCTGTTTTTTTTGTTGTTTGTAAGTAAGGCCGGAAAATTCAGTCAAGCGTGAAAATGAAAAACAAACAGCTTTCAAATATGCATTATTTCTAAGGAAAGGGAAACAGATGGTACAGGCACAAGCCCTATATATTTAACCGGGTGTCCTCTCTTTGCTTGTGTTAATTTAGTTCATCATTACCTTTAGAAGCATTGATAAGGAAGGAAGAAACACATTTTCTTTTTTTTCCTTTCTTTTTTACTTTTTGCTTATCCAGCATTATAATGGGCTGTGACATTTCTTTGCTGCATAAGATAATTTGAACAACAAAAAAGATGAAAAGCAGAGTAACAAAGTTATATGCTACTTAGGACGAATATTAAATGTTATTTTATACTTTGTTTTATCAGCTGTAGGTGAACATCCTTAATATAAACCATTAGAAACGCTATAGTGGTCCACGGCTCACTTAACTACCCTGCACCATCCCACAGTTATTGACATAAATACTATTCGGCATAAGACGTTATATGAGAAGTGGTTGAAAAAGTGGTCCTATACGAGCCATTTTCAAGAGTGTTCGTCCTTGGGTCAAACCCTACATCGTGCCATGTTTCCTCAAAATAATTAAAAAATTACAGCTTTTAGCTTGCATACAAGAGAACAAAAAGAATTTACGGACGGACGGACAGACAAGCGTGAATCGATTATTTAGATTTTTATTTATCCTTGCAATCTTTAGTTAGATTTGCTTTTTTAATTGATACGTCAATGTGTGAATTTCACCTCAAAGTGTATAGGCTCCTTCGAAAGTGATAGAGCCTTTTTCCATGGGGATTGTCCTTTTTTGGTTTTTTTGGGGGCGTCGATTACTGCTTCGGCGATCACGTTAGCTTAAGCCTTCAAGGCAGGTACTCACCCTAAACCCTGTAGGCATCTATCCAACTCGCTATAGAGCAAGAGAGTCGTGATTAACTAAGACGATGTTCGTGGGTTCAAATCTCAATACGATAGACCAAGTACATGGCTTACCGATTATGGTTGCGGCCACCGCTATCTTTTTGTCATTTCCCACTTCTTTCCATTCAATATCATTGCACATCTAGGTGTGTGATTAATCGCGTTTAAGAAGAAAAGAAAGGATTCAGTTTCCTCATATCCGTCTTATCTAAGCTGCCTGCATGGGTTGAGAATCTTCAGCTAATCAAAATTCCCATAGTAATCGGTTTTTTTTTCTAATGGCTTCTCCTAGGTGGTAGAAACGATGTGGTGAAGTTGACATAATACGTTTTACTAGCATTTATCAAAATTAAAACAAAGCCATAAAATAAATGAAACTTTATAATCATAAATTTAATTTAAAAGCAATTTAAATAAAACTCTTTCTAGTACTATAACCCTCTTACAGTTACATAATCTTTTTTAATTTCATTTATTTTATTTATTTTATTCATATTCATATTTTGCTAATTCATGGCTAAACACTATTCGCTTGATATTTTTTCTCTCGCATCGCTTATCTAAAATGCAAAATTAATAAAGTATCTAAATGCGTCGGAGATCGGCTAGAATGAGTAATGATTAAGCAAAATTAAATCGCTTAGTCACTCTCTCTCTCGTTTAGTAGTACTTGTTACGACGTAATGCAAAACTTAGTGAAGGGTCAAACAGAGTTACCAAATACTAAAATACTGTCAAGCTATAATCAAATGTTAAAGGAAGTGCGACCGCATTGCATTGATAGTCGCCGGATCTATTGACTAGAGGTCCTAGTTAAAAACTCTGCATGTGATTTTACATTTCTCCTTCTAGTATTCGTTGAAACTTCTCTCGACATAAATAAAAGCTGTCAGCGTAAGAGTCTTGCTAAGCAATTGGGTCTCCAGTTTTGCATTTGGACTGCCCATTAACTCGATTCCTTGTTTGTTTATTCCGAAACTGATTAACTTTTTTGATGAAAGCGTCAATGGGATAGTATTCGAGAGCAACCAAGGTATTTTAGGAAAATTAATTGGCTCTCTCACATAGCTTCAACTAGACTTCGTAATACCCCAGCAAGCTGACAGGAAAATCGATAGATAATTAAAAGAGATTTTCGATAGCAGCTTTCGGAAGACCAAACAATATACTAACACTTGAAACCTACTTGCACTAGTATGGCAAAGATACAATCAGGATATTTACATAAATAGAATATTAATTCTTGCCGCATAGACGTTCTTCTCCCTCCTTGAATGACATAGTAACGGCAAAGTCGAGTATTGAATAAAGTTTTCCTTCAAACCCCTTCTCAGGTTTCAATTCAAACTTTTAAAAGGTTTTAATTTTAAAGAGAAAAAACAACCGAAAAAAAATTATGTTTCTCTTCGTCTCTTGAAGAATAAAAAATATTATGGCAACTCTCACAAAATGACTGAGATTTTTATTATCAATAATCGCACAAGCTTATTCTCTTCCAAACCAAATGAAGCTTAAATTTTCATTCATAATGAATAGCCACAGTTCGGTGTTCTCAGTATTCTAAAAACCTTCTTGCAAAAGACAAGACTTCGCGAAAGAAGAGAAAACTCAAGGAAAATGAGTGTTTTGCAAATTTTTTCGTATGTATTGGTTACGTTAATAACTATCGCTTACTACTTTATACGACGTCACCAGACGTATTTCGCAGTGCATAATATACCGCATGAAAAACCCGTTCTATTCTATGGTAATATGAAAAAGGTGGGTAACAGCCAGCACATAAAGGAACCATTTTTACATTTGTATAAAAAGTTCAAAGCTGAGGCGCCGTTTGCCGGTTTCTATTTATCAATACGCAAAGCGGTAGTCTTATTGGATTTGGATTTAATTAAACGGATCTTGATAACCGATTTTAATGAGTTTTCACATCGCGGTAACTACTACAATGAAAAAGATGATCCTTTATCAGGACATTTATTCAATTTGGACGGTCCCAAATGGAAAC